>NW_023998422.1:1516672-1610439 GCF_014805625.2 Glossina fuscipes | reverse complement strand
CATAGTAGACTAATTTTTTCTTAAAAAGGCCGTTAATATGGGTATCATATAAAAGGACTTGAAGAGTAGAATGCCGCAAGCTAAATATGTTAATTCTAAATTAATTATGGCGGACGTTTCTCCTGGAACCCCGAGTTGATAGCTTACGACACTCCTTACAGTTACCCTTCTGGACTAATTTTAAGTTTGTAGTTTAGTTTTAAAATACATATATATATATGCATTCAAGTCAAGAAAGAAATATGACTAAAAATAATGATTTCTATCGATTTCCTATTGTAATTTTTATACTTTTCCATACACTTTTTTTACACGAATCTCATCATATGTGAATCGAACTGTTAGCTATCCACTTAAAATACAAAATACAATTCTTATGCCCACCACTGAAGGATGGGGGTATACTCATTTCGTTTTTTTTTAACAATGTATGCGGGAAACTTCAGACACCCTATAAGGTATACATACTCTTGATTAGTGCGAATTTTAAATTGGTTAAGCCATGTCTGTCCGTTGTTGTGTCTGCACGGTGTTAGTTTTTGGCAATCTCCTGCTGTCGACGTAAAATTCGGTAGAAACATAGGACGCAGGTTGGTATTGAAAATGGACTAAAACGAGTAGAGCAATGAAGCGTAAACTGAACGCAACTTCGTTTTTCTTAACGAAAATTTGTGGTTTAAGGTTAAACGCGATAAAATCGTTATGGAGGGCCTCTAGTTAATCCGAGACGATTCAGGTCGAGGCCACAGGTATCTCGTATAAGCGAGAGTTCAAGTTCTTGCATTTATAGGTTTTGGGTGAAAGAAAGTTATTGGCAAGATAGGTGCTTACTTGCTAAGTTCGAACTAAAAACGCTTTGGAAGATGACTTTCTGAAACAATTGCTCGCCAATCGGTAATAGATTAAGTTTCTGAATCCACGTCTCTCCACTTATCTCCGTATAATCTTGTCTGTCCGTCAATCTACAAGTCTGTCTGTCTGTACGTCAAGGTTTTCTTCTGATGTCCGGCCACGATTATTGAAATATTTTTTGACAAAATCTAGTGTACTGATGTATTTTAGTCCAAGCGCAAAACCTTTTGAAAATGGTTTACATCAAAACGGATACGGTCTGGCAAATAAAAGCTTTCTTTGGCAACAAAATATAATTTCCAATAATCGATGACGAAAATAGGTGAAGAAAAAAAATCGCAACGCCAGTTGCAGTTTGGAAAAACATCTTTGATTTTTTTGATTCGATAGAACCTTTAAAGGACTGCGCTATTTTCCTTCATATACTTATTTACTTACCCGTATATCTATCAATCGTTAGAATTTGCTCATCCGAACTACTCCAAGTCGATGACACTGTTAACGGTGATTCGAAGCATATTATGTCACCAACAGAGAAAATTGTCTGAAATCAAAATTTTTCAGTTAGAACTAAATAATGCAAACAACAATAATAATACTATGGAAAATATCACAACGAAATGCAGATAGTAATGGCAATATGTTTATCACAAAAATGTTTTTAAGAGTTAATAAATGTTTGAAAGTTTAGTTTTGATTAATAGCTAATCTCCACTCATATTTTGATATCGAATTTTAAATAATGAAAATATCCTTGATTCATTCCAGATAGGCATGATTCGAAAATTTTGTTTGCTCATCAAACTTATTTCATATTTTACTAAAGCTAATTTAGTACACCTACAATCTGAGTGATGTAGACCTGCACAAGAACGCAAATCGAGCCGAAAATACTACAAAGTAAAAGTATTTCGAAAAAAAATCAAGAGCATATGGTACGAAATTATAATGGCTTCGATGAATTCTTTACCGCAGTATCGTCTTACTATGTACTTCTCAAAATAAAAAGGTTTGTTCTGCACGGACGGATGGACATGGTTCGATTAAAGTTTATTTCTTTCTTGGTAAATGAGAAGTCAGCAAAAGAGCAAAACGCGGACAAAATTTGTGGTCATTCTTGAAAATTGCGAATTCAATATAATATCAAGTCTTGGCGAGGCATTTTGTAATCATCATAACAAGAGAGAATATAAAAGAAAAGATTATGCCAGCAACGAGTGTATGCACTTTCAAATCTACATTTCCAAGAGGAAGGCTATAAGAAGAGCATGCAAAGTAAATTCACACATATAGCACATATAACATATAGACATTTGTCGACAACAACAGAAACAAAAGACATAGTGATAATGATGAAGTTTAAATGACCATTTATACTCACAATGAGCGTTATATTCGTCTATAGATGGACAAAATAACACAACAGAAATGTATATATGTAATAGTCTGAGAGGATTGTTGTTACATCATTCTTTATCCTGTAACCCTCCACACCACTGAACACTTTTAAAAACTAGACTACGTATATACTATGCACGCATATACGTTCATCTAAGTTAAATATAAAGTAATATGTCTAATATAAAGTGTACGATGGCAAGTTCTTTGCATGACAAAGTTTTTTTTTTTGTTTTATTTAACTGCACACTTAAGAGATGTTGGCACGGATGCGGTGATGGTCAGGAAGGATTATAAGTAGAGGCGGAAGGAAGAAGTTAAATGAAGGAATTAATATATGATCTAATTATTAAATCGAAAAGAGAGGATAAAACTCATCGGCATATATTTGAAGTTGTCACAATAGATATATTCGATATATCTTTTCTGTCTACCTGAGATTATAAGTTCAATAGGAATTTCTTAAAGCACTTCTCATGATGTTTTCGAAGAGAAAACATTCTTCAGTGTGGGCCCAAAAACAAGATATTCAAAATATGAACTTTGTAGCCGTACAGGCTCATGTAAGACCTAGAAGCATTTGGAATAGATCCTCCTTTTATTATGCCGATCGATTGAACATCACCTTCTCAGCCGGTCGAATCTTGCCTTTCTGTCAGTCCGTGCATTCTTTTCCCTTATATTCAACTTATACGTCGAAATTTTCGCGTGTTTCAACCCAAAGGCGAAAACTATTGAAAATGATTCGTTTGAGACAACCTCTCCACCATTTCCCATACAACAAATTATTTTGAAAGCTTATTACATGAATACTTGCAGGAGAGTGTAGGATATTTAATGGTGAGCCATAGCTTACTATAGTCTTTTTATTTGTTTTACTTTATTCATTTATATTTTCAAATTATCAGTAACACGTAAAAAGACTAACTTGCGGTTAGCTGAAATGTCGAAGTCGGCTCAGAAGTTAAGAAGTAGAAAATATATTTTCTTGTTCATTTAGTCTCCAATTAGCATGCTGGCTACTGCAAGTAATTAACTAATTTAGAAAAGCAACCAATACAGTAGCCTACGAAAATCTCTTAATAATTTATATTATAAAATATATGTAAAAAATTGTCGATGGTAAAAAGGCGGTAAAAACAAAGAAATATTTCCGTTCAATAGGAGGTTTAGTAGAACTGAGTTTATTGCACATATATCCTGATGAACTCACAAAGTCCGCTTTTTTACTTACTTTTGCTGGGAACACATATTTCGATTCGCGCACTGCCAGTTTAATGTAATCTTCAGCGTATTTCACTCCGATGTTGTCCTTCAGACTTATGGCTATCATGTTATTGGTTTCGCGTGGCAAATTTACCTAAATAAGAAACAAGAATAGCAAAAATAAACGAATTGTTAAAAAATTTTTTGCATCCAAAAAATGAGAATGTCATAAGTGAAAAAGAATTTTTCCAAATTTTCCAAATTTTCAAGAAGCACTAAGAAACCTTTTTAAAAACAAACAAATATTGTTGCGTCCAACATCAATTTAATGCGCCCACCGTTTGTCGATGCTAACAAAGTAGAAGTAGGACTATTTTAACACCGAGTGGCGAATGATCAGACGTGTAATTTAAGTTTTCCGATCTGGATATCAAATTCAAGTATTCCGAACACAACATAATATCACAATTTAGACAAATCATTTTTGCTTTTCTCTAAAGGTTCTAAAAACCAAATAGGCTAAGATTGAAAGCGGAAATAGCACGAAATCTTCATCATGTACATTAGAATAAAAGCTCATTCGTCAAAATTCTTTTGTGAGAATTTTTTTCTTTTTTGTGGTATTGTATGACGACGAAGACGATATAAGTTTTTTTAAACCAAAAAGAAGTTTAACCCTCACCAAGTCAAATGGTTTTAGATAACTATTTTCTAACTATATTGTAATTTACAATATTAAACATTCAGTTAAAAGCATATGTTAGAGAAGCTTTTTAAAAACCTCTAATGAAATAACCCACTTTTGTTGCACAACTTGCATACATAACACCATAATACATATTTAATGCAATACTAAAAAAAAAAAAGAAAAATTTTGTGCAATATCTCAAGCTGAGATTAAAGAGCTCTCGTTGTGGCATTTCTCTCCTCTTTATAAAAAACTTTCTTCAACATTTTTGTTTTTTTTCTACTTTTTTGAACATGCGGTCGAAACCGTTGAAAAACTTGTGGCCAAGCTACGGTTTGTGCATTAAGAACAAACTATAAGACAATATCGTAACGCACAGATACCATGAACATATGGATTGCTTCGCAAGTTTTGCAATGAAATGGAAGGAAAAAATTCAGAACATTTAAAGGTATGAAAAAATCTTCATGAAAAAAAATCCAAATTTAGTCTTTAAATAGATTTTGCACGTTACGAGGAACAAAAGTGCACTGGTGGACTGCATCATAATTAAAAACGATAGTAATCTAAAAAGGCCATTTTCTGATATTCATTTTTAATAAATGGAAGTATCCATAGGACTGGGGAGAGGTCGAAATGGAAGCGAAAATTCAACATACGGAACACTTAAGTGATATCGTTTAGACAGACTAATGCATTATAAATACATTTAGGGTTCTATTAATTAAGGGGTGCTAAAGGAAACCCGCTTAGACCGTCTTAACAAGCTAAACAAAAGGGGCAAAGAGAGCCATTCTGTTGCTTTCTATTGAACTATCCGATAAATCATACTTTACTTTTTATTACTTACAGCAACTGTTAAGTTATTGCCGATTTGAACATCAACTATATCCTTGTGAGAAATATCGTACTTCAGTCCAGTTACATCCTCAACGTTATGGGAAAACTCGTTACCCAAGTTATCGTGTAAGGAAATTTTTAAAACAAAATTTAAACCACTTGGTAAGTTTTTCGCAGGCTGTTTTAATTTGATTGTCGGATAATCCAGTGATGCTAAGATATACTGTACATTTTTCACTTCAACATCGATTGCCAATGATTGGTCGAAAGTTTTCGCCTAAAAGTAGTGTAATAGAGCGAAATTTAAAAGAAACAATCAAAGACTGCGAACACTTACAATTATTAGATCACGACCAAGAACGTCTTGAGAACGTATAATCCCGTCAGAACTAACATGAACAACTGAATTGCTTTCGCTTGATAAACGAAAAACGGCATCATCGAGGTTTGTCTTTAACTGTACAGTAGCACGCGGTGGCAACAAAATACTATCTGTAGTTATTAGCTTAGGTGATTCAAGTTCCAGAATTTTGAAAACTAAAAAATAATTTATAAAATATGGTTAGCTTAAGCTATTGGGAATATAATTATATTTTATTTTTTTTTTTTGGTAAAACTGCATGTTTACTAAGAAACTCTTCCATCTTTTCGGTAGCGTAAAAAGTTGCTCTGAGACAATACACGAAATGTGATAAACCACTATCTAAAACTAATTCTAACGTAGGCAGAGATACCTTGAGAATGCAATAGACGTGGCAAGCTGGACTGTAGCCCATCGGCCCCATGCTAAAAAATCGCCCAACAATATCTTCTCACTATCTGTTTTATTAAATTTTTTTTTTTTTTTTTAAGATTGTCCCATTTGCATCAGTTGTTGTTACTGCATTTCCGTAATGATGCACCACCTCCGCCTCGCTGAACTCGTAGGCTAAATTTGCGATTACAAATATTCAGCTTTGCCGAAATTAGTGACCATTGTCATGATTTATTTGTTCCAAATTGTCGTAACGTTACAATACAAGGCCGAAAAAACGCCTTTCAGCATCTCTAATCTTCATACGGTATTTTGTTTGCCAGTCGTCTTTAGTGATCTTTAAATATTTAAAAATGTTTGAACCATCTTTTTGCAACTACTTCCTGTTTTGGAGATCTTGAAAAGCATCAAAATTTCTCAACTTCACAGACTAAATTCTAAAATCTGAAGATGATAATTGGTCGCGGATTGAGACATTATCCAACAAAGTCTTAAAAACTCCTAAAATGTAATTATATTCTGAATGAATAATAGAAGAAATTTACCAACAACTTCAACAGACGTCGAAATCTTTTGCCCTCCTGGTAGTATTACAGATGCTAAGACTTTAGCTTTCCCAGGGTTTAAAGCTTTGAGGCGCGCAGTTACCAAATTCGTATCATCATAATTAATACCTGTTTTGGTTGTAAAGGAAAAAAATTGATAAAAACATAAGCAAAATAATTTTACAGGAAGCATTTGTATGTCTCGTATCTGTTCCTGAGGTAAGACTTAATCTTTCAGGCTCATCAAAAAACATATATTATATATTATATGGGCCTATTGTGAGTATCGCTAGCATAGTTTTCACACAGACACTGTATCTTCACCCATGTAGAGACAAAGTAATGATTTTATATAAATTTTTTACCTGCATCAGCAAAAATATTGTAAATTTCAATAATATCCGGTTGATCGGTAGACCAGGATATATGCATGTTAGCCAAGGTTCCCAAAATCATAGGCGACAAATTAGGCATCCCTTTTAGAAAAGCACATCTTTGAAAAAATAACAGTATTTGTTAAGTCTTTCTTTGCACTTACCCCATATAGCCGCGGGCATTATTGCCCCACTGCGTATTCTAACTAACGGTGTCTTTATTTGTATATTGACTAAAGGCACAACATGTATCTCAAGGGTATCCTCTGATATTACCTCATCTTTATCATTGCTGGGATTTCTTACAATGCATTTACCAGTAATCTTCGTTTCCCCCAATTTATGGGCAGTTACAAGAGCAGAGTCCATTGCTAAATTCATCAAAACTATGACATAAAAGAAATTAAATAATCTGCATACTTACATATAACTTTATGGTCATGCACATGGTAGACGATGTTTACATCCGGTTGCGGTCCGCCTTGATAATAAATTTGCATATTTGAACCAACTACCAGGGTAGAGTTGCGTGGATACAATCTTAATGGAGGAAATACCTGGGAAATGAAACTCATAATGAGTTCTTGATTAACTTCTTTTTAATATATGTGACGCAGCTACTCACTTGTATGTCGATTGGTTCGCTGGATACTAGCATATCACCGCTACCAGCACTGAATACAATTTTTGCTTCACCCAAATTATTCGCTGTTATTATATATCTTTTAAGAAAGCAATTCAATGAAAAAATGTAAGCACAAGTTACTAACAAGTTAAGTCTATAATTTTAACCTGATTTCGCCAACATCTAAATTGTTTTGATCTCCCAGTTGGATGCTTAATATGTTTGCACTAAATATTTCTTGGGACAACTCATACATTTGCAAATTAAAAGGATCGACGCGTATCAAATTATCGTAAGTATCATATAATTGAATAATAGCTGTTATTGATTTGGTTCGCTCTACACGGTCTGGCGCGCGTACACGTATTTCGCCAATACTAACCACTGAAATAGATAAATAGGCAGGTTCATTGGTCAAACAACGATCCACCAGTTCCAAACGAGTCTGTTGAAAAAAGTATATTTACAGACAGATTGCTTATTTATCCAGCCTGATTACTTACGTGTCCAATATGCAAAGGTGTAATAACAAGTGTCCTCTCTTTGACGTCGAAATCCACATGAGCAATGCTGGGATCGGTTAGATGAAACTCGTAAAAACCGCTTCCTTGTGTCATTGGTACGCGTTCACGTCGATTCTTTGCCAAAAACACACTGATATGATCGCTACTGAAGAAGGTAGTATTGACTGTCATAAAACGAATTTCATTTTCGATAATCGGTGTCAGGATTTCCCCAGTTTTTGGCTGCGTTTAGAAAAAATATATTAATTTTTCTTTGAAAGTTTTGATTTATCAATAGCGAATGTATTTTCTTACGTTTTTAATACCAAACGGTGGCTCCTCTGAATATATGTGTTCTTTTCTTAGGATTAACTCATCATAATTTGTAACCGTGCCTTTAATGCGAAAATTTGGAGTCACTTGGTTCAAGTTGGCAACTAGTATATCCTTGCTCGGCAAATGGATGCCTTCATGAATCTCTTCTTCCGTGTGACGGCTATGCATTATGGTTCCTACTTGATATCTTTGGTCGCCTCCTGCAAACTCCCAATGAATGAGTAGCGATGTAATATTCAATAATTTGCGATTTTTAACGTCTTGTACTTCAATTTCTATTTCAAATTTATCATCGCGCTCTTTAAGTTGAAGCAAAGAGCTTTTCATCTCTAAAGGACACGAGGAGCGTACCTGTTCACTGGTGTAAAGATTTAGAAAACGTGGCTTAACACAATGAATCATTGTGACGACCGAAGATATATATGGTTGGAAACTTGATGTAAACAACGCGTTAAAGATAGTGAACGTGAGCGGAGTTTCGCCAACTTCTCGACAAAGAACTACGTAAGCATACAAATTATTTTGAGTGTCAAAATTAATTTCCGATACACGGGCGACATTCAAGTCGTATTCACTGCTTTTGGTAAGCTCAGCTTCAAGGGTATAAATACGTTGAGGACCATTAGCATAGATAATATTATACGATGCTCCAATGGGGAGGATAATCTCATTACTCGCGGGATACAAAACGCCCAAGGGTTCAAACACGCTAAGCGAAACTTCATCCTTGAGAACTTTATCTTTGAACTTATACGAAAGACGCAAATGCGTAAAACCAACTGCCGAACTACGCAAATGTACAACCTGACAAGCGTTTGGAGCTATGCCAACTGTAGCCGCATTGTAATCCACTTGAAATATTGGATTCGAAAATTCATAATCAAAAACGAGATTCTCACATTTTGAGAAAGGCACTAAAGTCCCATTGATTTGCGCGTAGACAGCAACGTGTAATATTACAAAATCTCTCAAAGCAGTTTCAAAATTGTACTTCAGTATTTCCAGCCTACTAGGTGGAACAAAATATATATCTGCCTGGCGCGAAAGTTTTGAATTTTTAGCTAAAGCGACTTTAACGTGAGCATGTGCGACGACCGCATTCTTACTATCAAGAGAATCCATAAAATGTTTGTTATCACTTTCACTTATCACCGTCGTGGCCACACCATTCTGATTTATGTGCAATAGCCGAGGTTGTAAGGACAGCCACACGTAGGAGCCATCACCACCTTGTGCTTGAAAATGAATTCGTTGTGTTTTGATAACGTTCGGGTCATAAGGCAGTATGACTTTGACTGGCTTTATTTTCAATTCGCCAAATATATGTAGTTCAGCTTGTACAGTTAGCTATACACAAAGCGGAAAATTTTTTCAAAATTAAACGAAGGATGAAAATTTAGTTTAACAAACCTCTTTAAACGATCCATAAACAGGCGTGACGCCTGTCCTCATTGCTTCGCCATATATACGCGAACCATTTCTACTACGTTTAATGACACGAAACAGTGATTCATCTAATTCAGTATTTGTGGTATAACGTGAGCCCAGCATAATTTTCTGATCGTCTCTGCAAAATGCTATGAGCGTAAACTTTCGCTTATTTTTTATATTAAATACTTACTTAGTATACAAATCCAGCGCTATTTCATGTCTTTCACCCTCCACAGTTATCCAGTTATTGTGTGGTAGAAGACTTAGACTTAATTTTTTCGGATTTGCTACAGTAATTCGTGCGCTAGGTGCTGATGGCTTGGTCATTTGGCTATCATCGAAATAATCGTCTCCGTATGGCACGTTTCGATCACGCAAAATAACCGATGTACGACCTAATTTAAGGGCTGTAGCACTTGTACCTAATTATTTTTCATTTAAAAGAATAATATAATAACATTTAATAATCTTTATATATATAAATATAAATTTGGATGTATATATCAATCATTTGTATTTATCTAATATCATTGATTGTAAAGTTGACATTCACATCGTCTTTACCTCTTATACTAGCGACTTCGTTGTCATCAATTTCCATAAAATATTGATTGCTGAGAGATATCTCTGTCAATCTACCCATTTTTAATTGTAATATTCGAAAATTTATTTTATCGCCTTCCAAAACGAATACATCTGATGGTTCTAAAATAATGTTAGCCAATACGCTAATATGAACTTCAATAATTGGCACCTGACTATATTCTGGGTAAGGCATATTCACAGTAACCTAAAGAATTGAAAAAAGTATCTTTCACTGCAGAAGGCATTTTGTTTTAAATTATGCGCTTACTTTTGCAGGACCGGTGTTAATGCCCTCTAAAAGAACCATGTATCCTCTTAACCCATTCGATTCAAATTTTTCTAACGATGAAGGCACCTCATGATATGAACTTTCAGCGAAAGTTAAAAATCTTAAAGCGGGAACCCAATCTTTATTGTCTTTTTTTAATGACGATATTGACCAATTGAACGACACGCCCTCCAAAGTAGTAAAAGCATTGCCTTGAGAATCTTCAGCTCGTAAAACAAAAGTCTCTGGTGCCTCTTCAAGGTAAAGCTGGCGAGTGGTAGTAATTACTCCCAGTTTATCGATAACATCGAGTATTACATCGCATCGAAGTGAATCGCCCGTTGCTGCATTTTCCGCTAATACTATAGCTGTATTACGCCGAGGATTCCGCGACAATACAGTCACCACGGCCATATATGAACACTCATTTTCAGCGTCTTCATAAAGGGGGGTTATCAATATCAAATCTTGTCTGGATGATGTCCTGCAAATGATATTTTGGTAGATATATTCAGATAATAGAATATGGTGATATTTGTAATAGCTATATGTATTTATGTGTAAAATCAAAAAGGAAGTGAGACCATTATATGTCGAATGTATTAGGAGGAATGTTTATAGCGATGTGAAAATACTGCTGCAAACTTTGACTGAAGCATCGTAAGGACATAATTGAATTTGCCTTTTTTAATAAAACAATTTAGTCCATTTTTTCTTTTTTTTTTGAAGTAAAAGTAAAGATCGCCTCTGATAGGTGTTTAAAATTAAAAAGAAGGGTTTATTTTATAGAAAAGACGATTTAGTTTCGGCACGCGCAATTTCTTAATCTAAATATAGCTCTTGTTTGTTTTTCTGCTTCTTGTTCTTTATTTTGCCGGCTAAACAACAGTACAAGGATCAATACTCACCATTTAAAGCAGCCTTTTTCAGTTGCTTCCAAGGTAAAATTGACAGATATTTCTCTGAATATAGGCAAGAGAACTCTTGGATAGTTTAATTTAGTCGCTTCTGTGAATCGCGATGCAATAAAAATAACAAAAAATAACACAAATTTTACAGTCTTTTCCATAGTCTTAAAAAATACACAAAAGCACGTTTAACAGAAACAGTGATATCAATACAATTAAAATGTGTTTAAATCTATTCGATCCGAATATGCACGACAGCGAATTTCACAGAGACAAACTCTTTCGTTTCTAGTCGTTCCTTTTTTTTTTTCTTTTTTTTTTGTTTGTTTAGAGATGGATTGGACCAGTTAAGTTAATGTTAGATCCATAATCCAGAAACGAAGTTGAGAGCGATTGGTGAAAAAATTTAAGCATAGGTAGACTGATGTGGCAGAGTGTTCGCAATGAGAGGCTCTGTTCCGCTGTCAATCTAATCGTTCCAAATAAGAAATTGAAAATGATAGAAAAAAAACGTAAACATCTATTGTTATAATTTTAATTTTCTGAATTATCTTAACAAAATTTTCATAAGCGCCCAAGTGTGTAATATTTTCTTCATGAGTTTTATACACACAATATTTTATAATGTCTATAAAAAGTAGGCGATAATATATTCATGTTCATTTCTACGCGTAAATCTTTGTTACGAGACGAATTTTAAGGCCAACGTTCCTTTACGGATACGGAGGCCTGCTAGAAAAGACCCTTGGTAGACGAAAAGGCCTCTACGGTATGGTCCTACATAACCTAGTTACCAAATTATTCAAAGTTCCGTATCACACAGAGGCTTGGGGATATATATTCGCAATGACGTAGTATTCCCGTACCTGGAACAATATAGCACAGCATCCCGAATTTACACCCCTGTGGATAAAATCCAGTATATGGACACACACGTCGCATTTCGCGTTTACTTAAAGAAGTCAAAACTCGGACAAGGTTTTCAACCCCTATCCAACACAATACCTTCCATTCTACATAATTGCCCCGACAGCTCAATCGCTGTTGCTGGTGGTTTCAACGTCTATCGCTCCAAATCTTGTCAACTATCGTCCAGTTGGAATTTGTTTCGCTATAGCTAAAACCCTGGAGAAAATCGATCCATAGGTATGTTAATGGCCTATCTTACTGAGAAGTGGCGCTGAGCTACTTGTCACTTTGGTGAAAGAAGGATTGATATTTCTAAGGCTTTCGCCAGGCCTTGGCATGACGCTTTTGTGTAAAGCTTATTGCATTTTCGCTCGGTTCATGTCGAGTTTTTTAGATAACATTCGGTAAGACTTGTAATCGAGAGTCATTCTTCAAACGAATGCGCTTTAAGTGCACATGCACCGCAGGGCTCTGTTGTTTCTCCTTTTCTCTTTCTGATGTTCATGAACAACCTACTTTGCGTACCAGAAACCCCCATCTACTCGTTTGCAGGGAACAGCATCTCGTGTCACTTAATTTACTTTAGCAAGAGACAGTGCAACAATGAGATACATAAAAAGCGGTGCACAATGAGAGACACATCTAATATAGATCTCGAAAACATCTCCGAACGAGGAAGACTAATAGAATAAACTTTAACACCACTAAAGCTCAACGCTAACGACAGGGAAGTTGATGAACGACCCGTTTCTATTGGCAGCATATATAAAAATTGTCAATCCTTGATAAGAACGGGAATACAAAGCGGTGTTCGTTGGATAGAACATTTGATCGAAGTGACGAAAAATGCAGTTGATGCCATAAGTTTTTTAAAGAAGAGCAAAAAATAATACGCCGCCTATATTCGGCTTCAATTAAGATATAATTCGTACATGTGGGCGAGAGCCTCCAGTTTCCTTGGACGCTCTCAACTACTTGTAACGGCCGCGAACAAACCTTGGGTAGGGTGTCTGTCGGTCTGTGTCAACCGCAAGGAGCGGGATAACGGCATGCCGTTAGACAAATCTTGCGATTTTGTGGTACCGCTAATAAATCGTATGATCTTGCGGGATATGTTTATTTTACTCTTCTCTGATTTCCTTGTTTACAAGTACAGGCAAAATCGTATGATTTTGCGGTACTCCTTTTTTTTCCTTTTGCTTTTGCAAGCATAGGCAAAATCGTATGATTTTGCGGGATCTATGCTTGCTTTTGTGAGAGTAGCGGCAAGCTTACATATATTAGTTTGGGGAAAAAGAAATCCATTATTTTTTCGGTAGATTGCTGCACTGATAGATTTCTCGAAAAGTATCGATCAAACAATTTCCGTTACTGTACATTTACATATTGTCCATTTCGCAGTAAAAAAAATTCTTTTCCTGTTTTTTGTTTGGTGCATTCAGTTGTGAGTTACAGCGTGTTAAAAATGGAAGTGAACAAAGAGAAAATTCGGTACATTTTACAGTTTTTCTTTGACAAAGGCGAAAATGCAAGTCAGGCGGCTAAAATTGTGAATGGTGTTTCTGGTTCCGATACTGTAACAGCCAATTATGTGCAATTTTGGTTTCGTAGATTCCGTTCAGGAATTTTTGATGTTAAAGATGCACCTCGCACAGGTAGGCCGGTCGTCGAAAATGTCGATAAAATCGGAGAAATGATCGAAGTTGACCGGCATGTTAGCAGTAGTAACATCGCCCAGGAGCTAAAAATCGACCATAAAACAGTTTTAAACCGTTTACACAAAGCTGGATTCAAAAAGAAGCTCGATGTTTGGGTGCCACACCAATTAACAGAAAAAAACATTTCCATCTGCGAAGCCTTGGCCAAACGGAATGAGATAGACCCATTTCTTAAACGGATGGTGACTGGAGATGAGAAATGGATCACATACTATAACCCTGTGCGAAAACGATCGTGGTCAAAGAGCGGTGAAGCACCTCAAACGGCCAGGAAGGTTTTGCTATGCATTTGGTGGGACTGGAAGGGGATTTTTTATTATGAGTTGCTTCTATATGGCCAAATGGTTAATTCTGATCTCTACTGTCAACAACTGGACCGTTTGAAGATAGCGATTGACCAGAAACGGCCAGAATTGGCCAACAGGAGAGGTGTCGTGTTCCCCCAGGACAACGCTAGGCCACACACATCTACAGTGACTCGCCAGAAACTTCGGGAGCTTGGTTGGGAAGTTTTAATGCATCCGCCATACAGTCCGGACTTGGCACCAAGCGATTATCATCTTTTTCTTGCATTGCAAAATTTCTTTAATGATAAAAAATTGGAATCTAGGGAGGATTGTGAAAATCGACTACTAGAGTTTTTTGCAAATAGAGACCAAGACTTCTATGAGAGAGGCATTTTGAAGTTACCTTTAAAATGGCAACAAATCATACAACAAAATGGTGCATATTTGACCCAAATCGGACAATCCGAAGCATGTTAAATAAAGTCCTGAAGTTCATATAAAAATAATGGATTTCTTTTTCCCCAAACTAATATTTACACATCCCAGCGAATTTTTGGTTGTTAATTTGCTGAATAACAGAAGACGAAGAAGCACGATATTAAGATTGTGTGTATAGAAAAGCACAAAAACATCTATACACAAAATTATGGCTTTAAAAATTTATGAGTATTCAAATTTCTACATTAAAAGGAGACGTAAGCATACAAATCAATTTAGCTTGAAAACACATTTGCGAAACTCTACTTTGAAAGAAAGAATACTTGCGTGTAATTAATTTAGGTCGACTTTTAAGAGAAAAATTGTACTTACTATCACCAAATTTTTTTTTCTTTCTCTTCATACTTCACAAATGTAATTTTAGCCACACATTGTATTTTTTTAAAATTTTTTTAAATACTTGAATTAATAATTCATTTTCTAATAGTCGTTCATAATTTTCATAATTTTCCTTCGCCGCCGCTATTTTACAAATGCAACTCTAAAAGAGAGATTGTGGTAAATTTGCTTGATTTATACTCAATGCTAATGCAAAAGTCTCTCTTAATATCAATTCCTCCGTTTTCTTAACCGTAATAATTAAAGAGCTTTGGTAATCATATTTGTGGAATATGAATTTATCATGAACGTAATTCAAGATAATTGGATTTTGTGTGGTTGTTCGAAACAATGTCTAGCAGTGAAACTGAAAATAGTGAAAAATGTGAAAAATCATTGAAATCTAAACGATTTCTACAAAAAACCATCAGGGAATTGAGGCAGTTGGAAGAAGACAAATTATTTCAATATATAGAACGTCTGCACAATCTGCTAAACCGGAATGAAAGAAAATTAAAAAAATACAAAGCCAAGACGAAAAAATTGGTAAGTTGCAATTTAGAAAATTGCAAGGCATTCTTCAGTTTTGTTCTTTAGCAAAAGCAGGTTGACGGTTTTCAAAATTCGCCCAAAATCATACAAAATCAAATAAAATCAACAGATCAAAGCCGTTTACTCGAAGAAGTGACTACACAGGAACAAAGCAAAAAAGACGAAGATCAAAATAAGCATTTAAACGAAAACGAAACAAGTGATCCGAATGAAAGTAAGTTGTTTGTTCTTCATACCCTTATGGTACATAGCGTACTAAGTTTTTGAGGAAAATTTTTTTCATATAGATTCGCCTTTTATTTTTGCATATCGAGGCATATAAAGTTGTCAGCCAGCCTGTTTGCCTTATTTTCCACCAAAAGTTTCTGTCTTCAATCTACGATTCGCAAATTTTTTAAATACTTTGAGGAGTTTTGTTCCGTTGACATCTTTGGGCGCAAAGAAAAATCATGTTAAAAATGGTTTCGACCACCTTTACAATCATTCTCTATGTAGATAAGTTATATGAAAAAATTTGAAATATTCAAAAATTCGGTCTATTAAACTAATGTGAGTAATTTGGAATCATTTGAAACTCCTTCCTTATAACGATTCCTATGAAAAGTAGTTCTTCATGAAGCACAGCTGTAATAGCAACTTACCAAGAAGATTTACTGCGCCAGTTAGGGAGATTTTTTTGTATTGTCTAACCAAAAAGCTCAAGAATAATGTGTAATCGTCCAGATTACAATTTTCGTTATTTTATCAAGAAAACAAATGCGAAGTTTTATCAGCAGAAGCCTATTAGATGTCAGCTTTGCGCTGTAACGTTTTACTCGTTTTTATATCGGCAGAAATTCTATTGTAAGCGTCTATTTATGAGCACTATTACAGTTCTCCCTTCAGAACAACTGCATGTACTGAGGTAAAGTGTTGACGACTCTGCATTAGACGATTCTCGCAGGAAATTTATTTCCTGAACTTGCTTATTGCTTACAGAGATGCGCCAAAATATTAATTCTTCAGATGCATTTTATAAAACACAGAGACTTAAAAGCTAAGTTTTACTAAAGATTTAGAACCTTATGTTATATATCTAAGCCAACGACCAAGAGGCGATGAATAGTTGAATAGATTTATTATTTCTCCAGAAAATTCTATGTATGCCTAAAAATTTGCGAGAGCCAAACCCATAGCTAAATTTTCGATCATGATTTAACCAAACCTTCAACATATTCTGCTTTATCCGCACATAGATTGAGATTGACTCGAAAGAAAAATCTCTAGAAACTTTTCGAACTGCTTATAAAAATTCTATATCTTCAACCAGCTTGATTTTCTTTATGGTTTCGTTCGATAGCAAAGCGGATTTAAGGATAGCTAACTAAAGTCTATAATATTTAATAGTTTCAGCTAATGATGCCTTTACTTTTGTGGACGAGATGCGCCAAGCAGCCCAAAACGCTCAAAATATCAGCAACTTTGTTTACGAGCCAACATCAGGATTATATTATGATCAAAACTCTGGGTATTATTACAATGCGGTAATTCATACGATAGCCATTAAATTGATTGACGGAATTGATTTAAATAACTGATATTCCATAGGAGTACGGATTGTATTATGATGGTAACACAGGATGCTATTACCGTTTCAATGATGAGAAAAACTCTTATGAATTTCATTCGCAAGTCCAGGTTCAACCTACTAAAACAAAGGTTAAGGTTAAGCTTCAGGTTACAATGTCGAATAATGTAATAACTAACTGATCTGTTTTTGTAGGATATCACCAGTGACAATTACGTAAATAATTTACTTTTAAATCGTTTTTCAAAACTTTATATAAGTCGAATACGTAAAAATGCATTAGGTAAGAATAAAGGCCAGAATGTTCGATGAAAACGCGGATTTCTTTTCTACAGTTGCAGGACGATGACGAGGTAATATTTGACGAGTTTGGTGTGGTAACTGACCAACAGAAGCTTAAAATATTACGCGAGGAAAAAGAGCAAGAAAAAAGAGATAAAGAACAGCATAAACAGAGGAAAGGCAGGACGACCACAGAGCATAAAGGAAGTGAAAAATCTAAAAAACGTAAGCATTCTCGTAAACGTTCACTTTCTGGTAGTGACATGGAGAGCGATAAAAAAGTTAAAGCGGATATTGAAGACGGCGAATTATCAACATCGAGCAGTAGCGGCGTCAACGATAACAGCGATACTAACTCAGAGGAAGACAAGCAAAAGGTACCGGTTTTTAAGAGCGGTGGTCGTTTTCAAGGTATGATTTTTGACATTTCACTGTAATGAAAAGAAATTCGTGTTCTTGCGTGTAAACTGACCATGGCAATCTTACATTTCAACTTTAAGAAACTTTAACAATGTAATTTTATTTTATTTTGTAGATATTGCCAAAAAATATCCTCCTTCTTTACGTATAATTGTCCAGGAGACTAATCTTGAAGACTTAAAGGTGGGTAGCTTAAGTATTATTACTTATAAAGGCGGCAGTTTAGGACGAGAAGGTAATCACGATGTTATTATACCTGATGTCAACGTTTCTAAAGTGAGTTAATTGAAATCTCTTCTGAGTTTTTATAATCTTTCTTGTTTTTTTTTTTTTAATTAAGTATCACCTGAAATTTATATACGACACAAAAAAATCGGTTTATAAATGCGTCGACTTGGGTTCGCGCAATGGAACTCTGTTAAATGGCCAACGTATGTCTGTATCTAAATCGGAAAGTGACTGTCATAATATAGTTCACGGGAGCGTTTTGCAAATTGGTCAAACTAAACTGTTGTGTCACGTGCACGAAGGTAACAGTACTTGTGGATTATGCGAACCTGGTTTGTTAATCGATTCATCACGTGAAACATCTACCGGTTCTGCTGTCGTTCTCTCGCATAAAGAACAACTAAAGAAATTACAGAAAAAGTATGGCTTAGAGAATGAAAGTAAGTGACGCGATAAACGGCAATTATTTTATTGGAAAGACGTACGTACCATTACCTTTATTATATGTTTTTAGAATTTGTTGATGCCAAACAACAAACTTCCAACAACTATAATGACAGAGCTGCTACGAGACGTTTACATGTTGGCAGTAGCACGGATAAAGAGAAAACTCAAACAGCCTCTGTGGACACGTAAGGGTTCTTTTCCTTGAGAATTTCAAAAGCAGTGCTAAACTATATTTGATTATTGTAGCGAAATCCCTAGTGACAATAAAGGATTCAAAATTCTTTCGAAACTTGGCTGGAGTAAAGGAGAAGCATTAGGCAAGACTACCACAGGTCTTCTTGAGCCCGTATGTTATACTTTTATACGTATTTCGTTTCGTACTTCGCAATGAGAGTGAGTGCGTTTTAATTTTAGATCAATGTCGAATGTAATACCGGCACTAAAGGTTTCGGTTGTCAAGATTCTATTGCGGCCACAAAGTTAAGCTCATCCGAGAAGAAGAAATTGGAAATGATGAAGAAGACTCAGCAACGTTATCAAAATGCTGACATATTCGACATTAATGATAAAAGTAGTTAAATTAATTCTACTAAAATGGCATGTTTGTTACCACTAATATAATAAAAAATTATTCGATCCCTCATCCTAATTAATTTTGTTTTCTTTAACGCTATGATTGTTGATAATGAAATCTAATTTACGTAAAGTTTACATAAATGGATTATTTCAGTATAAGTCCAAGTAATTATAATGCTGACAAAGGGGCCAAACTTGAGCTGTTGTATGTGGAAATTTTTTGCAAGCACTACATACAATCTATAATAATTTACGTAAAGTTCTTTTGCATAATTCAGGTCCTATATCCTCTTTGGCAGGCGTTGTTAGCGAACACACCTATATACACATACTACATAAAAGTTACAGACAATTCCGGCAAATCTCGACCAAGGTAGGCATCGTTATCGACGTAGTATTTTATGGTCGCGCGCCAACGACGGTCCAAAAAGAGTAGGCCGGGGTTGCCGTAATAATGCCGTTATAATGAAGAAATTTAAAAGAAGGAAGGACTTATTAAGATAGCTTGGCTATGTATACATATGTACATACATGTTTTTATGTTTTTTCGAAATTCTACATGCAGACAGCCTTAACACCTTTTTATAGACCGTATTCAGAAATATTAAAAATTAATTTTTGAAAATTTAAAAAGTAGTAGTAAAGATTTATGTTAGGAGTTTTCCATAAGTGTTACCAAAAGTTTTTCTTAACATTCTTTTTTATCTACACAAAAGTAAATTTTTGTTTTTTTTAAATTTAATATATATATATAATTTTAATTATATATACATATATATACACAAACACTTTTTAGAGCTGAGTAATGATTTAATTTCTCTTTTAGGGTTCAAAGCTTAAGCAATGGAGCGCTATAGTCAAAAAACTGCTGATGGAGGAAATGATAGAAAACGAGGCGGTTTGTGTAACTTTTGTTTTGATCGCAACTAATATTTGAAAATCGCTTACTTAATCGATTTTCGCGTTCATTGACCACACTTTCCTGGTTTTCTTTCAAACGAAGATAAGCAAGGCATACAATATAATAATTCAAAATTCGAATTTGGTAACATCTGAGAGTAATTCAAAAAGCCCATCCGCATTTGTGGACAATTGAAAATAATTGAAAAAGTTAGTCTGCGTCCGTATATCACCTCAGTTCGTGGAATAGAAAAAAACTTTTCGTCATTGATATAAAAATATAATAATAATTACTTAGCAGATTTTGTTCTTCAAAATTAAATTAACTGCTCGTTGGAATTTTTTTTTATGAAAGCACTCGGAAAAAAAATTGTATTAAAGCGTATCATACAATGAGTTTCAAAATTTCATTTCGCCAATTTAATAATTTTTGATACGATTAGAGGTATTATTAACGGCCCATATAATATTATTATTATTATTATTATTTTAATTTTAGACTAATGAAATAAATTCTTAGACTAAAAAAATATATTGGTTTACGTCATAATTTAAGTGCTCGTACATGTATATGCTCTTTAGAGAAAAAGCGTTTATGTTCTCAATAATTTGCATAAAAATTCCAAACATGTGAGAGTCAGCGTATATGTTTGTTTACACTTCTCAATAATTCAGTATGTGTTTGTTTAAAATATGGGCACTTTAGAGAGTAAGCGTTTATGATTCGTTGTTTAGCTTCAATGCTCGCCAATAATGTCGCGCATTTTGAGTATTTAATAGAAATCCTAGTTTTTTTTCTTTTTCAAGGATTGTTGAAAACTTTTGTTTTGCAAACAGGAAAAAGACTCGCCGTCGTGGTATAATCCCTACGAAGCGAAGAAAGTAAGTTCTCTTTAGTTTAAAAGTACAATCCCTTCTATCTAGTATTTTATAAAATTTATTTTTTTTTTCAAGGTCTTTCTAATGACAGCCAAATTGTATCGTCATAACATTAAAGCTGAATCTGTTGGCATCATAAGTCCGTACATGAAACAGGTTAAATATTTGCGAAATCTTTTTGTTGATGCCGACGTAGCAATGCCTAAAATTGGCATTGTGGAGGAATTCCAAGCACAGGTATGACTTTCTTAAAATTACACTAATGTTGCAATTAATACTAATGTTAATTTCGCTTGGTTGTTTTTAAGAACGCGATATAATATTAATCTCAGGAGTGAGATCAAGCAAGGGGCATATACGTGACGATATGCACCATGGATTAGGATTCATACGAAACGAAAGATCAACCAGACTCGCAATTTCTCGGCCTCGTTGTCTGCTTATGATATACGGCAACCCCGACACACGCTTTTTGGATGCTCATTGGCGCATGATCATAAATTACTGCATCGATAATGATGCCTACCTCGGTCATTTGCCGGCAACATTGTCTGACCCATCAAAGGAACAGTTAACAATCAAGATAATTAAATTACTTTTGGTCTTAATATTCATTTTTTATTTTTTAATTAATAACATTAATTAATAAATAAAAATAAGACTATTTTCCCAGTTAATATATTTTTTAAATATGGATTCAAACGAACAACGACTAAGTTTGTATGTACAGGTCTTCTTCTTGCTGCTCTGCGAAAATTTGTTTTGCTGCAGTAGATCCGAAAAACGCCAATGATGCTGAAAACTATTAATTTAATATTTTGTCGACACATATTGATATTGTTGCGGAAGCGAAATGATGAACGCCATATATAAATGAAAATGAGTAAATTGCAATATGTCTTCTTTTCCTTTCGTTACAGGGTATATCTATACATTTTGGTGCAATAATACAGGACTTCTACAATTACCAAGTAGATGAAGAGGAGAAATTATCTGATTGGGAGAATAGTATTGAGACTAGTGATTTAGATAGTGCTGATGATAGTAGTCTCGAAAATGATTTGGAGGTATTTCTTCTAAATTTTAAGCCTTAAGTCCTTTCATTGCAGGATATATCTATACTTATACCAGAACTCTCGCGCTATATAACAAATTTCAGTTAAAGGTTTTTTTGGTCTTTATATCTCATTATTTTGTGAAAATTAGAGATTTATACGTATGTATGTAAGTTGAAAAACCAAGAAGCAAAGAATATATTAAGTGAATGGAGCTTCGCTCTACTTTATGATCAAGTAAATATATTTTACAGGTCATCGTCATCAGATGTGTCGAAACTATTTTTAAAATCATTGGACGTTATGCTTTTCCCTACTTTCCTCAATGTGGGCTGATAATCAATTAGCTGAACACTATCTGCCCTGCTTGCTAATTCTGTCAAGGCAGAGAAAACATGAATGTTATTCAAAAATCTATAATTATGTTACAATATACTTACTGTAAACTCCAAATTTAGCAAATATCGCAAATTTATTTACGTAAAGAGGAATGTGAGCGTGTGTGTGTACATTTACGAATCAAATAACTTCTAGTTTGTAATTTATGTTATAATTAAATGAAATAAGTATATAAATAAATTGATATTTGTTACATTTTATATGATTTATAATTATTTAAATATAAATAGCTTTATTTATATAATATATTTATTATATACTTAAAATAGCTTTATTAATATATATAAAAATATATATAGAAGAAATTGTTATTCTTTTTAATGGTCTCCTGATTGTGACTTGGTTTGGTCGCTTTTGCTCTTCTATCATCTCCTCTAGATGTATGTATAGTGTTGTGGAAAATACGCCAACTAAACTTATTTAATTTTACAAGTTATCCGCCCGAGTGGCTTCAAATCTCAAGTGCGCTTTAAAAGAAAAGAATTTATTCTCTGGTTAAATTTATTTAATGTGTATGTGTATGTGTAAGATATAATCTAAGTATCGATCCTTTCTTACCACAAAAGATTGTGACCAACTTAAGGATGTGACCAGCGTAAGGTTGTCGCAGAAAGGAAATTAATATATTTACTGTTTCGATAATTAATATAAAAAATAATATTATATTTTATTATCATTTAAGATTCATGAAAATATTAAAATAAATGTTTGCTCGGCTTACCAGCATCTTAGTAAGTAAAAGAAGCAAGACGAGCATTCAGGTAAACCACTTCTCTAAGCACTTTCAATATTTTCGACAAAATAAAATCCACGCTACAAAATTTGGTATTCCTTTAGATACAAGCTAGTAAACAAAATATTAAGATCGTAACGTAAACTGCCTTTCGATTCTACAAAGTCTTTTTCAGATTAACAGCTGAATTAAGTTCGTACCAGTTGAATTTGAAAATTCTTTAGGCACACTTCTATGTTTGAAAAAGGTTATCCACATGAACAGCAGCAACCGTCAGTAAGGAGCGTTTAGCTTCATCAAAAAACAAGCAAACAACGGCCAAGTAAACTTATGGCAATTCCTCCTTGAGATACTTACTGAACGCGAACATGTGGACATAATTAAGTGGGTAGGTAATGATGGTGAATTTAAGCTTACTGATCCGGAACGTGTAGCTCGCCTTTGGGGCGAGAAAAAAAATAAACCTACTATGAATTATGAAACGAGATCCATACGATACTATTACAATAGTAATATCGTATCTTAAGTGCCCGGCCAACGTTTTACGTACAAGTTTGATTTCGATCTGAAACTTCTGATTGGTTATAGTGCTGGCGAATTATCGGCTTTGGTTAATGAAAAAACTTTCGGAAATAAATCTATTAACTAGGAACATAGAGGCAACTTGAGCATTCAATCAAGTGACAAAAGAGACAAAATTTCCAATGAACTAAAAAGGCTCTTGCAACAAGCTAATAAAGCACAGAGAGAAGAGTCGCTTATAAATGGTTGAGTGCCCAACTAACAACTTAAATGTTAACGCCAATCTTAAATGCCGAACTTAAGATTCAACTCTGTGAAATTATCTAACGGACCAAATTATCTAACGGACCAAATTATCTAAGAAAAATTAGCAAAAGCCGTCGGCAAAACAACATTATCCAGCGGACCAAATTATCTAACGGACCAAATTATCTAAGAAAAATTAGCAAAAGCCGTCGGCAAAACAAAGGAAAACTTTGTGATATTTAGTAACTAATGTTTATTTATAATAAAGACCTGTTGCATGATTGAGAACGAATATACGTTTATTCTCAAAGCGGCACAATACATGCAAGCGCAATAGAGAAAATTCGCCATTATAAAATTTCTTAATTTATTTTATTTTACAAGTTAGCCTAGACCGGCATAATTTTTTATTATCAAATTGAACAACGCCCTCGCTAAATTCCCTGTTGAAAGGCAAAGCACAGAGTTGCTTATAATAAATAAAAAAATTGCCAAAAATGGTTGAGTGCCCAACTAACAACTTAAATTGCCAGATCGTTTGCTTTTGTTTCTTTTTTAACTTTATTGAAAATAAAATTAAGTGAATAAATGTCAGAGATGGACTAAGCCAATTTGAACGAAAACGACGTGACAAAGTCCACAATGTTTAAAAAAAACAACAACAATATATCCCGCCAAAAACGAAACATACATGCACACACATAAAAATGAGAACTAGAAAACGAGTGCATTAGTATGAGTAGCTTAATGTACATGGCAGTCAATAAAATTTAAGAATAAATAAATAAAATACAAAAATAAGAAACTTTGGACAATGCTTGGACAATAAAACTACCCTGTGTGGTTCTCTATCCGAATCCCTAATTAATATCAAGATCTTCAAGATCGAACACTTATAATTTCTTTCCTCCTTCCGATTCGCTTTTGATCCCATAACCATGCAGCGGTCGCATCAGTAAACTCTTAGGCTTTTTTTGTGGACAAAAAAAAAAGAAGAAAAGAAAATGAGATATTCTGGAAAAACTGGTAAGCAATCATCGGCAACGATTTGAGCAAAATACATTAAAATTTTTTTTGACAATCCCTCTAAATTTTATTTTTCTTCGAACATGGACTACAAGCAGAAAAATGACTGTTATTGTGATTATCAACTTAAGACGACCTTATTACTTTTTTTTTTATCTCTTCAATCTCTTCAATTTCTTTATTTCGATTATTGTAAACAACTTCATGTTCTCGTACTCATTTGAATTAATTTTTTTATTATTTAATGCTTAATACAGACGCATCACATCACCATCGTACGCTTATTTATCTTGTACAATATTTATTAAGTTTTGCGAAGACGACTTGAACTTAAAGACATTCACCGGCATGCTTAAGATCGATGTAGAATCCAGTTGCGCAAGAGTCTTTACGCATTTCGCACCAAGAATTATAAGTTCGATTATTGACTCCGCAAATTTTGCTCTCTTCGAAACGATAATGTGTCTAAAATGTTAAATGTTATATAATAGTTATCACTTGAATTGACCAGACAAGGTTAAACTTACTGTTGAATGGCGTTTGCGCGAGCACTTGTAGCGGCAAGATGAACATCTAGGTTTATGCGTTAGCAAATCCTTAAGGCATACCTGCTTTGGACCGCAGCTAACATCGTCACAAGTAACCTGATCGTCTATAAAAATGTTTAAAAAAAAAAGAAGAAATTCCGACTATAAAATGATTCGTTAAAAGCACAAATTTGTTGCACATTTTTTAACATTAAAGCAATTTTGAAGACGCCTTGATACGGGTACGACTCTTTGTATGCATTGCTTGGAGTTGTTTCTAATACGCATTTAAAATATAGGTTGAGTTTTTCTATCCCACTTAAGGTAGGACCGATGGATTCAGAATCATTTTGTAAACCGATTCAAACTTGTCTGTTTGGCTGTCTGTTTGTCCATCCGTTTGTCTGGCCTTTATCATTTGAGATTGAAGAAATATTTAGTATACCGCCTTTTGTGACCCGAGGACTAATCATAATTTCTAAATCGACTCAATCGGACCACATGCTCTACTTCTCGCCATATAGGGACTAATCTTGAAGACATCTTCGTATGAAAAAAGTTATATGTGTCAAACTTCCTCGAGAGGAATGTGAATAATAGTCAGTCCGCAAATTAAATTGATGTTATTACGTACAGCTATTTAGACACAACCCCATATAAAAGTTCTTATATGTTGTCAAATTGTAATTTTTAACGCTTTACAACAAAAGCAGGTGAAGAATGATAAATTTTCGATAGGAGAATTTAATTTAGTAGATTTGAATCACGTTAGTTCACACTTTGGTCCCACTTCCATATAAGGACTTCCATGAAAAGTATGCCTACTTTGGCATTTGATCGCAAAAATAAATGAATTTTGGTGTTGGGCAAAGTGATGTCATGTTTTTAGTTGCTTTCTTTTTTATATTTATATATGATAATATAAAACTATATGTAATGTATGTGTATAATAAGATAATATTTTTTCTTTAAAAGTTGGAAAGCTCTGAACACAATAGCCGCGCAAGAAGATAGACAAACCTCTGTTTACTTTAGTTAATAAAACTTCCATAGAACGCAAACTTTTAAGCAAAAATCTAAAATAAATCCGGGTTTTTACGTATTGTATATATTTTTGTTTTATATAAATCTCTTCTATCTGAGGATATAACCGACCCCAACTCCACAACCGAGCATAACTTCTTTCTGTTTTTGATTGATCGATTGTTTCAGTCTTCTCACATGTGGGGTCTTTGCTTCAATTTGCAAGAATCAGAATTGTAATAAAGCGTAATGATGACTTGGCTCTATTTAATGAGCTCCTATAAATATGCAGTGTAAATGTATTTTATATAAAACGTAAATATTAGAGATATTTTCGTTTCTTTCTAAGACGAACTTACGATTTCTTTACGTTGTTTTATATGTTGGAAAGGCGTTTATATCGTTTTAATTATTACGAGTGCTGCGTTTTTTCTATGCTATAAATATGCATCACCTGTACATAAATTTTATACGTTATCAGAGAGGAGCATAGTCGTAACCGTTAAAAGAGGGAAACCATCTTGAAGAATTGGTCGCTTATTTTTATTTATTTTGCTTGATTATCTTCAAGAGCGCGTGCGTGAATAACGGAAATATCGAGCATTTACGTTTATGAAAATATTGTACTATTTTGCTTCTTCACAAGCATTTTTTCTGTGTGTTATCGGCGGATATATGTATTCAAAATAAAGTATAATAATTCTTTCGAATCGATTGTTTAATGAGCGATATCAAAGCGAACTGGCAAAGATACTCAAAAAGTTAGTTATGTCGTTGATGACGACGTCTGGGCCACTTTCCGTCTCTCTTCAAGTGGGAAGATGTCCACGGGACGATAGGTGGGATGTACCCGAAGGGCAGAGTGAATGAAGAGGAATACACCTGCTTTAAGACTTTGCAAGAGCATAATGTCCACTCAGAGCTCTAAGCGCAACGTGGGTGCTGCACCCTTCCCGAAGTGCCAGTGTTCCCGTAGCAGAACAAGACACATCTAAAGAGGCAAACTAGAGAAAACTCTCAGTTCAGTTTGTCACATGCACCAATCCGGTGGCGACGAATGGCACAACGTGAGTGTGTTTCCTTCTATAAAGAACTGACACAGCTGACTAGGGTAAGAATTGTTCCAGTCGACTATCCCAAGACATCTTGGAAAGATGGCCAACTGAGGGCAATACAAAGCGCGCTCAAGTCAAGGCAACTCAACCTCAATTTGCCGGCGGCACTTTTTGCCCAAGTTGGCCCGTAACTACCTGCAAGGGGAAAAAGACATTAGGGTGACTGAAGAAGGCGATGCCAACGTTAAAGTCGCGAGACGCCACCACTCTTAAAGTGGTGTTTGAGGAAGAGTTACCTTGACCTCACGTAGCTCTTGGATATTTTCCGGAAAAAGAAACCGTGGAGCCGACGGAAATTCTAAAACTTCTGGAGCGCCAGAACAAGGGGTCAAATCTTGAATAATGGAAGGAGCTCCAGAAGGAAGCCAGAAGGAACACAAGGTCCTAACATCAGAGGAAGAATCTTGCGCAGCTGTGCTGAAGAATAAAAGAAATGTCGCCGGCTATGACTTCGATTCAGTGTCTGTAGGGCACTTCATAAATATGTGAGGATAAATATGGGAGTATTCCTTACAAACTTTTGAATTTATAATTTTACCCCTGTAACGTGGCGATTCTGCCTGTCAGTGATCCTTTTAACATGAAAAACAGCAAGTGCCGTTAACAAGATATTAAAAAAAAAACAGAAAAAGAATTGAGATAACTTACGTAACGCTATTTAGAAATTTATCGCTTGTTGCATATCTCTCCAGGACAAAAAAAGGCATTTTATCAGCACTATGCAATATATCGAAACGAAACTTTTATCGAAGTTTTCAAAAGTGTGTGTCTCGCAATTTCCAAACATAAACGATTGCAGATTGTACAATAAGAGAAGGAAAAACAAAATATGTGATTGTGTGTTTTAACGCCATTGAGAACTTGTTCTCTTCAGATTTTACAAAATTTGTTGAGTTCCCATCAATGAACATCATTTGAAGAAGACGACATAACCAATAGCGAACTTAAGAAATAATATTGAAATTATTAAAAGTAGATATGAATAGAACGGCAGAAGCAGAAGTTACAACAATAATAATAATAACCTCTCCAGTATTCAAGTCCTGAAAGGACTTTAACGTCAGCATTAAACGTTAAGTTTAACAGAACTCGGAACTAATTAAAAATATAAAAATAATCGTTAAAGAAAAGCAAAGAAAAACAAGGACAAGCAATGTTTCAACGTTGTTCTCAAGATTGTAAGCAACAGTCGGTCAACCAGTCACCCAGTTAAAGCAAATAGTCAACAGCAAATCAGATCAATAATCATCAGACTTAATACCACATTGCATGCTATCTCTCAACAGACAAAAAAAATTCAAAAAAAAAACGCACAGAGCGCAAGAAGAAAAGCCAAAATTGCAACAATCGAGCTCAAACAACGAAAAAAGTAACAGGAGACCAGCTAAATTTCCCTCTTGTTTGTCCTTGTTTTGTTTTCTTGCTAAATATTTGAGCGCCGCGCTTACAGGTTCGAATGCCAAGGATATTAAAGAACTGAAGCTTATTGTATTTGGGAGTTATCTAATTCTTCAGAAGCTAATGCTGTTGCGTCAACCTCGCGAAACGCTAACAACGTAACTGTTCAAAATCTACTCAGATCCCAAGACTTATCACCTGACACCTTAAACAAATTATTACTTGAGTTAGCAAGAATTTGTTCAATATTAATTTGAATCCTCGCCGTGAGGTGTCGTTCGTATTTTTGATTGCCGACATTTCCGGGCCTATCATTGGAACTGATATCCCCAGAAAGCGCGGTCTATTAATTGGTGTTAGACATAACCGCTTAGTAGATAAGAAGTCTCTTGTCGCTACAGCTGCTGAATTCAAAATTTACGTCTCCACTGTGTGTGATTCCCAAAAGGGATCCAGACGAGTGCGAACCTTGTGGGGATTTTAGACGACTGAATTGTGCTACTGTTCCTGATCGGTGTGCCGTGCCGCATATTAATGATATAAGTAGGAATTAATAAGTGTGCTTTTGGATTAACAAGTATTGATTTCCTCGGTCACAATATTTCTAAAGAAGTTAGACAATTCAATTTTTATCGATCACCAACCATTAACAATGGCTTTACATTTTAAACGTCCATAACACTGTGTGTGGCAGTTCAAATGAAAATCCTGAAGGTGAGTGCCTTCTTGAATGCTTCTTAGAAGGAGAGTAAGATTATTCTAGATCGAGTTAGAAATTATGGTAGAAGGTGTTAGACCTTACTCTAATCGGTTCCTAGCTACGTTCCTTTATCTTGTGGTGGCATGTGACCAGAGAGAACACATTATCCGACCATCAATACCTTCGGTTCGATATTGTGGCTAGTTGCGGTGTCCTGCCAAAACTACAGAGATCCCAAATGCCAGGAAATTTTTCTAGAAACTCCGGTGATTGGGCTAAGCACAAGGAAGTCCTCACCACCCATAACCCTAAGCTGAGGCGATCAAAACGGGCCACTTGGAGGTAGCGTTGCGAAGATAAAAATAGTCTTCCAGAAGCAGACCGGCTCAAAAAAGCCCTAGCGAAACACCGCAATCACAATCCTCCTCTCCAGACTTAATGAGGTCATTAAATCAGTTTATCAAGTCACAAACTTCATTATGGACTAACCTGAGTGATTTCAATTTTAGAACGTATGATACAAGCAGGACAAGCGAATGAAAAGGAAGGTTTATGCTCAAGCAATGTCGTTTCGCTAATAAGATTGTAGTAGCAATAATACTAGACAGTAGCAACAGCTAATTAAAAAAGGTCAAAAGAAAATTCTGTTATATATTCAACAATTAATTCAGCAATGCACCACAAACGAGTGCCAGTAAACAGTATCAAATTTAGGTAACGTATTCAATATCGTACGATTATATTTTATTTATGTATTATTCAAAATAAAATAAATTTTGAAAATCTGCAAAAAAAAGACATAAGACATAAAGGCACATGGCCATGTATTAATTAAATAATAAAGGCATCTTGCTTAGCTAGAGTTGTTTCAATCAAGAAAAATAAAAAATTCCAAATTTCACGAGCATCAGATATTAAAGATATAAACGCTGCAAACGAATTAATTTCTCTTTTAGATCGCGACAAATTTATAGAAGAGTTTTCAGTTAGTTCAGAGAATAAAATCAAATCTAAGTAATTGTCTGGAGTAACATTCCAGATTAAATTTAGGTTTACTAATCAATAATTAATCGTTAAAAAGTTATAATTTCATCATCTGTTTATTAAGATTAATTAAAATTAAAGTAGATATGTCGTACCAATGAGACTATAAGGTCTCTTTCGGCTCTCTTTTGAAAAGATTAGACGAATGATTTTCGCGTGAAGTCCAATGGCAATGCAAGGATCCTCACCAAGATGTGATAAACGACTGTACGACGTTAGAATTTTGTTCAACATTCCTGTGTCGTGTGCATAAATTTTAGGATTTCATGTTAACTACGCCGAATTGGATTGATCCATGAGAAATATTTAAGAAGCCCTTGTTTAAAGGAAATTTCGCAAAAATATCTTTACCATCAGCAAACGAAAAGTATCGGTTATCCCGGCATGATCCTTGGGCTTAAAATGCCTTTACAAGGAACTATTGAATGAAGCCAGCGGTATATAATCTTGCTCTCAAAATTTTGCTTAGCAACAATTCACCATTTCTAATAAATAATCTCCGTTATTCACTTCGCTTTGCGGTAAGAATTCCTTCTTATGTTAACGCGGTCAATAATATTGTTACGGAGATCCCAAATCTAATTCATTTCAACTAATTGATTTTTTCAAATAATAAATTGCCTAGAGAGGGAAAACTCAAGTGCAAATAGACTATTTGCGGAAGGCAGAGTAAGTTGAGACGAAAAAGAATATTAGAGTTGAGAGTATTGGCAAAGTAAAATGTAAATAGTCCTACCCTTAAAAAAAATTGATTGTAAATAAAGAAATTTGAAGTGTAAGCGTATTTCTCTTAAAAAGAATATCCACGATCTAGTGATATGAACCGTATCGAGAAAAGCGAATTTCGCAACAATATATTGAAATATAAATAAAGAATATTTGAAGAAAAGTCGTTTCGAAATTGTTTTTTGAATTAACTAACGTTCAAAATATATCGAGTGAGCACAATGAAAAGATTATGAATGAAAATTAAGAAAAATGAATTTAAACTCATACACGAGTCTTGGACTTTCAAATGTTTGCATATTTTTTTGCTAAGAGTATGCTGTAAATTGGAAGGATTCTGAGCAATGTCTGCGGAGAGGAAAAGAGTAAAACCTAAGGACAATTGTAGCGACCAAGTGGATTTGAAGATAAAGTATTAACTAACTTCACCCTATCCTTACCAATAGTATAGGGCTCTCTTTCATACTTCCTTATAACAGTATAATGCTGCCGGTGACTTTTTACTTTTATATCCTGGCACTCTTTCATGTTAATGCATCATCATCATCATCATCATCATCAATGTCAACATGACAACCGATACGACCGACGATCTCTTCAAAGATTCGTGCGATTCTGGCGCGACGCTAACAATTATATTAAAAGATTATTATATTTTCAAGACTTCCCCACACATGGACTTAGCCTGAAGTCATATGTATATGTGTGTCTATTCGATTATATATATTTTATTTTTTCTGTATTTTCTGCACTGAAGAAAAGCAAAAGACAAAAAAAAATTAACAGCAGTGTGATTATGATGCCATTTCATTTTACGAAAGCAATAAACGGGCTCTTTATAACCTCACCGAATGTATTGCAAGCACGCGAAAATTAAGCGCTGTAAAGCAGTTATTTAATTGCTATTAACTTGCTACTGTTTTATTTCATTAAATGTTGTGATTACGTTTTATGCCTGCTGCAGTGGGCAACAGTTTCTATGCTATCGATAGTTATCTGCAAATCAAAAGAAAAGTATACATTTAATGGTAATGTGTTTTATAACACACGCATGCACATATACTTAATGCTGACTGCTGCGACGAATTGCTGTCCTATTGCGTTCAGGGAGTTTGTTAAAAGAATAAAAAAAAAAAAAGAGAACAAAAACGAGAATAAAACTAAAAACGAAAAGCAAGTCTAAGCTGTTTCCGCGACCAAATCATAAATTGCGAATCAGAGAATGCTATGTTATGTGTGTAAGACGGGTAGCGTGCGGCTGTATTACTAAAGCTTCCGGCGATCATTAAATTGAAAACTTAAAACTTTAAGGAGTAAATAACTTTTGTCGTATATATATATATGCCCATAAAATAAATGGAAATACATGAGTTTGTGAGTGGAAAAGATATATTTAACTTGGACCACTTAGTGTGAAAAGTATATTGCATCTACTAAACTATATTTGCGAACCTGTTGGGCAACTTGAAATATGAAGTACGCTCAAATATCATGAAAAGGTAATTTTTATGCTTCGCACTCGAATTGAAAATATACTAAATGTGTAATCGAGTTTGTGACACCTTCAATATAATGAAAAAATTGGCCAATGGTCCAATGGCCAACCAAAAGCATTTTCATTTCGTTGCCATCCCTTTGAAGATTTTTGTAAAAATTTCGTGGTTTACATCGTGGATACAGCCTTTATTTATTTTGAATGGAAACGGCCGACGAGCAGTCGACTATTCAAACAATTGTAGATGTCTGTAGATGCCAAGCCTAATAAAACCTGATTGTCATTACCATCCAAAATTCTATAAATTTATCATTACATTTGAAAGGGATATACAAACAAATATGTGTACCTATGTACGTGGCATTAGCTGAGCTTGCGATGCATCGTAAGCATAATAAAATAAATACATTTGCCTTTTAAAAAAGATCGCTTGACAAAGATGCAATGCTGCTTTCGCAGTCCACTACATTAATCGCTAAGGCAGAGAATAATATTTGAGCCATGCTTGGCTAAAGAAAAACAAAATTTTTTTCCTTGGAATATTTGACCCAATTCATCAATGTCATCTCCTTCAAGAATGACACAATCTATGCAATACATCGCTAGTATTACGCTTCTATTTCTGCATTGTCCTTGACTCAGTTGTTTCGTAATAGACTGACCACATAAAAAAAAACACAAAATTTAACCTAGAATATTGAGTGAACGTTTAGCGAGCATTTCATGCGCATATCGAAACATTACAGTACATATATATGTAATAAATCGTAAATAGCTTAAATATTTGAATGTTCTCTCGAAAGAAAGGAAGCCGTGAACTGGGTCTTTCCTGTCGGTTTGTGTATATGTGCAATTACGAATTTATGTTTTACCATGTTCACGAAAACGCCTAGATGTCCTTTGAAAAAAAAAAAAAAAAAAAAAAAAACAATTGCGTCTGTGCACGTATTCGGTTTGCAAGCTTTTGTGCATTTAGTTTCAACTAATACCTTACATAAGATCAATGTGAGGTTATTTCATAGTTGTTACCTTCTGGGAGTTTAGCAAAGCCTACGCAAAAATATAATTCTTTGCATACTTGTATATGCGTCGGTCGACAATGATGGCCAATTATAAAAAAGTAGCTGTCGAGTCATATGTTAGCGTTAATATCAGTCGCAAATTAATAAAAGGCTGCAAACAGCGACAGAGAACAATTACTATCGTTGCGGTCCAATCGTTTATCAGATTAGTTGACGGTTGCTGTTCTACTATTGACGGAACTTGTACTAAAACATGTAATCATTCGCAACACTGTAGTTGTGAGGAATTGCTATAGTCAATGGAAACGGACAAAAATGAATGAATGAATAAATAATGCGTATTTTTCATTTCCCTCTTATACCAAAATTTTATTTACTTATAATTGTATGGGATAATATTATTTTCATTATTTCATTGGCTGCACTTAGCACAATAAGCACAAGGAATTCTTTTTCTTGATTGACGTAAAATTGTTGTTATGCGGTTGGTAATGTCCGTCGGCATTGATTAAAAATGAACCATATTTTGCTAGAAATTTTGCCAAAAATCTTATGAAAGAAAAATCGTCGCATATGGTAGATTGCGGGTAAAACATTTTCGGAGTCTGAAAGCTCTGTCTTAAAGTAAAGCAATTATTCCATTGGACTGTACAGAATTACCAAAAATAATTTTTCAATATTTTATATTGTCTATGGTGGTGTCTCGATTCTTTTCAAGGAAAACGTAGCTCCTTTATTTGTTTGCAGTCATCATTAGAGCAAGAGAATGCATTAACTATGCATTGTGTTTATGCTTTGACTTTTTCCCTCTAAAATAAAATCTATTTTATTAACTTGTGTTACAGAGTAGGTAACAAAATGTTACGGAAGTACGGCTCCGAGAATACATGAAGTGCATATAGACGCCTCTCGTATAACACGGTTCATTCGTACCGCATCGAATCGAAAGCTTGTTACACGATACTTTTTTATTTACTTATTTAAACTAAGATTTAATGCAGAATAAAATAACTTAAGCTTGATAGTAATACAAGTCACGGCGATGTGTTCCGCATTATATCGAAACAAAGTAAGGCTTGATCTTAAGACCTTCAGAAGACGTACAGTTTTATTACACTTGAAAGTTCTTTTTAAATTTACGTTTAAATGATCAAGTGACGTAACTTCAAGGTTTTATAACACAAAAAAAAAAATTAAATTTGAAATTAAAAGTATGTTTAAGAAATAATAATAATGATCGAAAAATTATTTTTTATCAAAAACTATAGTTGATCCATTTTTTATTTCTCAAAATCGGTTGAAATTTTTCGGAAATTTTTAGGCGATATCTTCATTTTCGTTAAGCAGGCGGACCGATGGACAGACGAACAGACTGACATGTCCCGGGTGCACTGCGAACTTGAAACTGGCCAAGCTTTTATATACTTTATGGAGTTTTTGAAGCTTGTTACATTATACACTATAATATTGGTTAGGCCTTGTCATTTTGGTTCAGATAGCAGGTATAGCATCACCTATTGAATTCGCATTAAAATTGTTGTATTTTTATCTGCTATAGTTCATGAGTAAGGATTAAAAACCCAACTTTTAATTACTTTTAGGAAACAGAGGCTTTCTCACTTTACGTGTGGGCGGGTCCTTCGACTAATTTGGGTCATTTTCAATACCTATCTGCGTGCGAGGACTTCCAATATGTTTGTTAAATTTGAAGTTGATAGCTCCATTCTTACGGCCAGTAGAATGTTTACAACAGACATTGCATAGACGGACAGAGGGACAGACGGATAACCGGACATGCTTAAATCAATTCACAATTTGATGCTGACCATGAATATATATATTTCGTGGGATCTCTGAAGGTTTTTTCTGGGCGTTGCAAACGTCTTGATCAAATGAATATATCCCTCAACTTTCGGTGAAAGCAAAAAGCAACTGAAAAAAATTCAACGGAATACTTACTCGGTTTTTTGATCTGCTGCTAGTATGTTCTTGTTCAAAGGCAGAGCCCGTTACAAATTGTACGTTTAGTGATACGTTTGTTGTAATTGATAATGTTGTTGTAATTAAAGGTAAAACGTGCATTTTAATCAAAACTAAAGCGTTACGAACGTGGGTAAGTGAATTCGAGGGCAATGGCAGGAAACCAAATATCAAGCAGCGATAATATCACAAGAGAACTTTATAGGTTTTACGGCGAAACGGGTTTAATGAACGAAGAAACACGTGGATAGATGCAACCTTTTCTGTTGCAGATATTTTAAACCTGAAAGTCATGTTTCGCTTTAATGAGGACTTGCGGGTAAAATTTACTGAAAAGCAAGCACTAGACGCTCGTCTTTTTTCCTTAAATAGTTTATATATTATTAGGTTTGAAACTTGAATAAGAAATTCGTAAACTCTGCGTTTGGAACTTTTAGGGCTAGAGATGAATAAATCGGGGTTTATACCCGATTCCCATAGGCTGAGCGATATATTCGTTCTGTAGTGTCTAGAAGCTAGTTTCGGAGACCTCACGAAGCGCATATATTCTTGATCAGCATTAAATTCTGAATCGATTTAAATGTGTCTGATTGTCCGTCCGTCCGTCCGTCCGTCCGTCCGTCTGTCTGTGTAATGTTTGTTGTAGATATTCTGTTAGCCGTAAAAATGAATCTGCCGACTTCGGATTTAATAGAAGCATTGGACGTTCTTGCACTTATCTTATAGTAGTACCTCTACAAAATTGGAAAAACTGGGCCATGCCTGCTCTGTTCTGTAACACACAAAAGCAAGCTTCAAAAACTCCATAAAGTATATAAATTCAAATTCGTAATGTACCTACGCATGTCCGTGCCTTTATCTGTTCGTCTGTCCATCTGTCCGTCTGAGCAGTCGTAGCTGTGGTAAATATTCTCCCGTTCGCAAAGATGAGGACATCGTCTATAAGCTTGCAAAAGAATTTGCAAGTGGCAATAACTGTTCAAAGAACTTGCCTACAACACCCACACGCCCATGTAACAAAAACTGTGAACAGTTTTCCACTCCATGTTTTTTGCTTATTGCTCATGAATTTGCACTTTTGTTGTGAAAATAGAAAAACCCAATATTATAGAGTATGAAAGTTCAGTTCTTTTCCTTTTTTTTTTGTTTTTAGAATCACGGTGATGGGCATAAAAGTATCGGTCACGACCGAATGTAATTTTCTTACTTGCGTTCTTTTTTAATTTTTAAATCAACAGAAGTTCGCAGAAGTACTTTCGAGTCCTGAGATTTAAATTGAATGTAGTTGTTTATGTTTAAAGTTTTTTCTTCAATACACATTCACACGAACGGCAGTGAAGTAATAATCAATAATTACTGGTGATAATAAATGACTGAATAAGTGTTATTTAGAAAAGAAAGAAAAGGTGAATTAAAATTTTTCTTAGTGACTGAAAGGTATGATTTTAATTGAATTAATGATCATCCAGCGAGTTTTAGTTAGTTGAGTTTATTATGGGAAATGCGTTCCTATGCATGCTCGTACATTATACGTGTGCAATTCTGCTGGATGCAATTAATTGGAAACTTGAGAAAGACATTTCTATTTTTCGACCACATTGCAATCATGATTTATTCAATATTAACAATAGCAATAACAACTCGTGGTAACTCGTGGTAAGATGATAATATATATATATATATATATATATATATATATATGATGATGATAATATATATATATATATATATATACATATATGTGAATGTGTATGCATTGTGACCGATATGCATACTTGCAAGCACACACATATAAACATATATATAAACATCGATATTCAGTTAGAAATTCAATCTAATTCTGAATCTCAATCTCAATCAGATTCAGCATCAAATTGAAGTGATGCATCCATTGACCAAACAATACGTTGCTTGATTGCACGATGGCTGAGAATGTCTATAGCACGTTTGAATGTATGTTAGCTTTAGTGTATGTATATGTATGTATGCATGTATGTATGTATGTATGTAAATATGTATAGCATTTTATGATTATGTTCATCTATGTTCATATGTACATATATTGTAACTTGGTTAGCTTGATTGTTTGCGTTAGTTTGTTGGTTGGCTGGTTGGTTGGTTGTAACGAACTGAATGCGTCTCATTGAGCAAACAGATGCCATATAGCAATCAATTTTATTTCTGCGGCTATTATAGTTATGCTTGTTGCTATTATATTGTTGTCGCTGTTGTCGCTGTTGCTGTATGTGTTGTTTGTCATATTATTGCTACTGCTGGTTGCTACTGTGCGCATTGTCGTTGTTATGAAAGAAATTTAATCTGAACCACGATGGCAGCAGTCATTGATGACACATACATGACAATACTCTATACATATTATCTATCTCTGTCTCTTTTCCATTTGCTACCTCTTTTTGTGAAATTTAATTCAACGACAAATATGCAAAGTCAAGCGTGCACCCAAGTCAATCATATGCAAAACTGTGGTTACGTATCGTATAACCTAAGCATATATATTATCTTCTTAGGCATTGGCGCATCGATGCAACTCGACTGAGTAGGTTTTAATATAATTTTGTGCTATATTTTCAATAAAATAAACACAAAAACCTAAGTAAGCATAAGTTAATAAATGCTAAAATTAATAAGATATAGGTAAGGTATATATAGATGTACGCAGAAATTTATCGAGCATACTTGTGAACTTGTATTGGAATTACGCATGAAATAGTCAAGAAGACTTGAGAAAACGCGTAATATATTTGAAATACACACTATATATATGACGTTTGAGAATACTACGACTTTCCTATTTTGCTCCATACCTTTAGACTTTATATCAAAATATATATGATCTCCTTACCGTGTGTACCCATGGGAAGAGAATAGATTGTTGGCTAACAAGTAAAATTCAATAGTGAAGCTTTAATTATTATTTTGTATTAAAGTAAAGTCATTTTAACTTAAAACTATATTTAATGAGATTTATTTGTCAATCGACAAGACGAAGCATGTTAGCGTCTCAAGAAACATTTTGAAGAAGAGATATTGGACTTACGAAAATTTCGCAAAGTTTAAGTAAATTCGGTGCCATCTGAAAGAAAGATGAGAAAGGTTTTTTGCAACGAATCATCGTTAATCCACGCCATGGAAACGATTAACATCAACTACTCAAGGCGTGAAGCTCTTGATCTGTATATTGCGCTGACATTGTATACAGTGAACGTCACAACAATTGATACAACTGAGCGTATTATGAAAGGCAAAATAACAACAAGATGCCAATAGGCTTTATAAAAGAGTTTTACACCATTTCAACGCTCCATCGCTTAAGGGAAACCCTATTCAGTGAAGTTTTTTTTTTTTGAGGTAAACATTGGCTTTGAAGTTTTAAAACTATCTGAAAAACCCATAGGCAATCAGATGGAATGAATTAATCTGATTTCGGTTTCGATAACGTATTCCATATGCCTTCTTGCATATGAATCTTAAAATATCTGATCAGCTCAGAACCAATTAATAAGTTTTCTGATATTTCTTCAAGTCCAGTCTTCTTGCATATATGCATTTTTTTTTTTTTTTTTTTTTTTGTTTATATGATTATATGTGATATGTTTAAACTCTGCATGTATATGTTGTGTGCAGAAAATAGATAAAAGAAATAGAAAACTTCAAGTGACAGCAAACGAAAATTATACGTTGTGTAAGGAAGCCGGTCAGCGATCCACTCATTCGTTTACTAAACATGAAAATTAATGCAATTATCGATGAATGCAAAAAAAATAAAAAAAAAAAAAAAATAGGAAAAAAACATGATTATTGTTTTTCAACTAATGTAAACTGAATGCTTGACACATATGCATCTCATGTTAGCTGGAGCTTTTATTGCTACTGGCAGCTACAGCCTATTGCTATCATTATTGTCTTGTGCGGTGGTACGCGAATGTAATTATGGGCGTGCGCAAAAGGAAATTATTGTGCAAAGCATGATGATTTGTTTGAACAACAACAACAACAACAACAATAATAATAATAACAACAAACACGAAAAGCAACAACAGCTTTCGCGTTGCGCACTAGTAACATGATGTAAAAAGCGACGACTTTGAGTTACTGTAACCATCATTAGACATGTTATACTTACCACGACATGGTCCCGGGTATGCAACACCAATGCTTCGACCAACTTTACAAACCATGCGATTTATATCGCAAGTACTCTTATACGTTTTACCATCCATGCCACATACAGCTTGAGTAGCGTCTACATCAATGCCATTGCTATCGAGATCATCGTCCTGCGCACATTCGATTTTGCATACAATGCAATGCGGAATTGTATACTGATCCTCGACACATGTTAAACCGTTCAGGCATTTCACACCGTTACATGTTGCTGCAATAGAGCAGAAAGAGATAAGAGAAAAGTTTTCCTGATTACATAAATTCCTGACAAATCAAATTTTACATAGCACATTAATATAGTAATTAGTCCGCCTTGAACTACTTAGACTCAGGTTATTAAATTTAATACTCCTTATGGCACTCTTGAAACCGTAATACACTTAAATAAATTTCAATGGTTTACTCATATTGCGAAATAGTCTTTACCCCTTTAACTCTTAATAGAATACATTTGTGCAAAAAAAAATACCACAATAAGCGCTAATTTTCAATAAAACTTTAAATTTAATTAATTAGTGGTAGATCAATAGTCATCGACGTCATACTTAGCGAAAAAATCAGAGAAAGTTCGGAGGAATATTTAAGAACGACTATCTTTGAATCTCTGAAACGTACCGAGCTTGGGTAAAGCTTGGTCGAACCTCAAGCCAACTCTATATTCACTTCGTCAAGTCACACACAGTGGTAACTTGTCAGCTGTCACATATTGTCTAGAAAATTAAGTGCAGAAATAATTATGAGGTGTTTGCGGAAATTTTGATCACTTGAAAGAGGCATTTATTGTAGAGAATTTGTGCAATGAATATTCATTAAAATAGTTTTCATTATTTTCTGCAACAGTTGACAATATTTTTGGCACGATGGCGGATATCGTGTCGAAAGAACTTATATGGGTTTGGCAGCGATTCACCTACCGACCCATTTTCGCACTTCTTCAACTTTGTGGACCAGCGTGACAGGCAAGCCATGCTGCACGGTTCTGTACAAGTGGTAATCAGGAGGCGCCAAGTCTGATGAGTACGTCGCTTGCGGCAGAGCTTCCCATTCAGGTTGCAACAATGTTTCCTTGACAAATCTTGTAAAAAGAGGACAAACAATGGCATTTTCAGGCTATTTTTGTCGCCACTTTTAAACCGTTGAAACCAAAAAGCATCAACCTCTGAACGTATTTGGTTAACTTTGGCGGCAGATATGCTCAAATAAACAACAAATGTAATAAATTTAGAAGGAGAAGAATTTTGAGCGCTTTATGCCTAGCGTCAAAACCATCGAATTCAATCGTTATGTACACTGGCATCACCCATTTCCTTATCGGTAAAAGTCGCTGATCAAAATTTTTGCAAGCATCTAATAATTAACAAATTCGACTTTATTCAAGTTCGCATTACCGCAGTAATGATAATCAGAAGAATATTTCCATTTTAAGATTATTTCGCCACCTAACCGATGATGCTAATCTCTAACCATTCACGTTGTCGTCGATTGCAGCTTATATTCTACTGTGTCCACGAAATGATTTTCTTTCTCGCCAATATTTGAATTCCGTATTAACCTTAATCGGGCCACGGCGTGTCCGTGATTCACGTTTGCACTTTGAAGTTAAATTTTTTGATTGTTTCATTCAACATTTCCAAAAATTTGTTGTTGAGAATCTTACTTTAAATTAATTTAGATACTTACTACTTTAATTACTTGCTTTAAATTAACAATTAACACTAAAAAACAAAAAAAACGAGTATTTATTAAGTTAGAGTTAGTCTTGGTGTCGAAAGTAACGCTTACCAAAGTCATTATATCATCTGGTTCACAGTGCTACAGTACATATTACAGACATTAAAATTCAATCTTTATACGAATCATACTTGTCGAGACATATTCTAATTTGCATTCAATCATGTGGGAATTATTATATTATAGCACTTGCCATTGCACGTGAACTGCAGGAAGTACTGTTTTATTGTTTTATAGAGTTGTTATCAAATTGGAAATATAATATATTCAAAAATACGATTAGTTGATATTGGTTGGGATAGATAGTTAGTTGTCTATTTATCTATCGATTTACTTAATTTTTTCTTGTTGGATAAACAAATGAATTCAAACTATTATAAAAACATAAACATTAACGTTTTCCTTGCTCCCATGGGCTCCCATCGTGGTACGATCTGTTGTAAAAACAATCAGATTTTACTTAACCTGACAATGGAAGAAGATGGCCTTCAACACCGGGTCGATCACAAAAACTAATAACGGAATTCGGAACTTTGCACATATACGTCACAACCGATTAAGAGGACAAAATTAAAAGTTGGTCAGGTCTTGTTTCCATTAGAAAATGGAAGTAGCCCCGAAAAACGAAAATTTCGACTTGTTTTTTTTTTTTTGTAATAAGGTTTCTCTGGAGAAATGACGTAGATGCTCGTCTTGATGAATGAATTGCAATTCATTCCAAGACACATTTACGATTAATCGTGTACTTTTTCTGCAAAATTGTGTACTTCTGAAGTTCACCTTACCATCTACCGATTGTGTGTGGAAGACTAGAATAGATAGAAAAAAATAATGGAGTAAAAGTCCTTTTAAAGGCCTTTTCCTACAATACCGAGCAAATTACCCACAAAAATAAAATTTTGATTATAAAATTGAAGCGGACGATTTTTTCCCATTTTTTATGCAAGCACAGTAGGATCACACATTGGATACACTGGGAATTTTTTCGCGTAATATTTATTGTAGCTTGTGAGCAAAGTGCAAAAAGCCCAGAAGCAGAGGCCTTCTCGTTGTATATCGCATTGTAATCTTGCCCTTGAATCTATCTGGGCCAGTTTTAATGCCAACCTGCCTACAAGTTTTTGCTGATTCGAAGCAGATGTCTTTGCTACCGGGAAAATGCTTATCGCTAACATTGTAACAGACGGATGGGTGGAAGGGTAGACTGATCAAGACTTTTTTATATATATATATATATATGTAGATCTACTTATTGGAAAGAAAATTATGACTTTGACAAAATGAATATGCGTCCGTCCTTCAGTGATAAGAACTTAAATCAGGTAGTAAAAGGTCTTCAAAAATTTCAGAAGCATTATATTTCTAAGCCTCGAAAAATCCCAGAGGGAGATTAGGTGAGAGACTTTGCGTAATTATATAAGTAAATTAAATAATCGTAAGAAAATGTCAAAATTTAACGGAAAATTTATATTAAATTAATGCACTAACTACTGCTTGCGTACCCTTGTCCTGCAATCATCTGCATGCAGAGGTAAAGTAGTTTGCTTTTACATATATTTAAAAATTCCATTTATAAGATATTCTCTGCTGTTACATATATATACATATATATATATATATATGTATATGTATTTGTGCGAACATGTAAGTTTATAAAAGTATTTTTTTCAATATGTTCAGTGATCATATTGAAAAAAATTACCAGCAATAAACTGTCAAATTTATCATTGGAAATTGCATCGACGTGAAACGCCTCGGCGCCAGCTATGACACAAACAAGATTGCAAGTAATTTTTATCACACAAGTGTTATCATATTACATGGCAACGGAGTGCTGGCGTGCTGGCCCACTCTATCTCAGATCGGCATACAGTCATGCGACAAAAACCTGGAAAACGTTTATGAATCCTAACGCTATGACAAGAGCTGCCAAAGCTTATTTCTTAATTGCATTGACAAGTTTATGTACATAAATACATATATATTTATATATATAGTATATATATGAACTAGTTAGAAGTTGTTGTAATTATTAATTTCGAGGAATGTTGTTGAAGGATTTCTAAAATGCCTTAGCTCCGCAATTTCAATTTTATTAGAATCATTCGATTGTAATACTTTGGCTAGTTTTCTTTCGCTGGATATTGCATTTGTGTTAACCATTAGCAACTCTGACAACGAGTGCAATAACAACATTTACAGCACGCGTCATTTGTGCATTAGTGAGCAATCTTATGTTAACTGATGTATATATATATATATATATATATATGTATATTTGCGATTGTTAGAGTAGAGAGTAGTATTCTTGCTGCTAACTATCCTTGATTCCAACAAGTTTCCATTAAAAACAATCGTTGCAATGTTCGATGATTTTCCGTAATTCAAAATTAATAGTTTTGAATAGATTTTGATTGCATTACGATCGCATGGAAAACTACGAAATGCATTTGCTTCCTGTATCATTAAATAATTTTCATGGTTACTGCCCATCTTAAAATTGGCAACATTCGTTTGCCAAAGAATGCGCACATAAGTCAATTGGCCGCCTGCGTCTAAGAGTTAAGAACACATTCCATCCAATCCAATATATACTTTGATCGTGTGCAGTAATTTATAACTTGTTTGTAGAAGTGCATACTCTCGGCCTGTACATATGTATGTATAAATATATATATATATATATATATATATGTGTATATTTTGTAAATATTATCCATATGCATTTATATATCGTCAGCTGCAATTTTTCTCATAAAAATCTATTTATATAATTTAAATAAAAAAAAATTTTTTAGATTTCAATTTAAATCTCGATAAATTATTGATATTTTTATTAGAAGAAATTTAATTGAAGCTTCCGTAACATATTTTTATTTTATTTATCATGCTTTTAATAAATAATGTAATAATTTTTAGTTGATGAGAGGTACACGCGAGTTGTTCAAATCTAAATTATTGAATTTTTTATAAAGATCCATTATAATTGATTTGATTCCATATGATTTATAGGGAGAGAGAGAGAGAGAGAGAGAGAGAGAAAGAAAGAAAGAAAGAGATGTCCATTAATTTTTTTGCAAAAACTTGGACTGACATATAAAGAATCTACAAAATGCACAAGTCCTTAGATGTTCTACTTGGTATACGGTTAATTGTTCTCTAAATAGCATCTAGAATGTGTCTATGAATTTTTTTTTTACTGCCTGGAAAACATTAAGCAATTGATTTAAGTTGTTCATGGTCTTAGAAATGGTCAGATTTCTATACAACAGTTTTTGAGAAAAATTTACGCAAACTAAATTCCGTCCTTGAAGCCACCTTTTTCATCAGATAATTTCGTTTTTTTTTTCCCTCATAGGAGCCACTTGGGGGGATTCTTCCTAGAGAACTATAATGACGAAATTGGCCAGGAAAGAAGGAGTAGGGAGAGAGGAATATCGTGTACTCACGCGCATCATATCAGCTAGAAATACGTTCGAGAAATAAGTGCACCATCTTTACCCATCCAGCATTAACTATGATTGTGGATATATGTCAATCGTAACTAAAGGGTACGTTTACCGCATCCAATGTTGAACGGGGATCGGTCAACTTCATGGTTAGTATGTCACTTAGTTGCCTCGAACGAACATATGCTTAAAAAGTGACATATTGGGTTACATTTTTTGTGCAGAGAGTTTTCTAATTCTCTGCTCTCATGTAAAAAGTTATATTGATTTGAAAATCTGTAAGATATCTGAAGAATTACACGATGTGATGCTTTTTCACTATAAAAGAGGTGAAAACACTGCCAAAAAAAAATTTGTGAGGTGAGAATGTGATGAGTGAACGAAGGATCCAGCAATTGTTTGCGAGCGATTGCGTTTCGGAAATTTCGATATTAAAGATGCAATGCACAGTCTTTGAAAGAGTCGATCAAATGTTGTAACCATCAGGAAATAGCGGAGGGCATTAAACATCAGCCACATCACAGTTTGGAATCATTTAAAAGAGCAGGCTACAGAAAGAATCTCAAAATTGCGGAGACTTTCCAACCTGACCCATTATTGTAAGGTTTCATTGTACTTGGCATTTGGCACCTGGTAGCAAGGAGTCTGAAGTTGTAACAGACACAATAGACTTAGCGCCGTTAACTTCTCCACTTTGAATTTATTTCTCTTAATTAGCTATGCCTGCTTTTTATCGCAAACGCGTTCTGCGTTTCTTATGTTTTCGTCTTTTCTAAAAATAATGTTGCGCAGATTGTGGTTGTTCTTCTTTGATGATATAATTTTTTGCATTTCCTTGCCAATCGAAATTTTGTACTTTTTTAGCCACAGAATATACATTACATTAATGAATAAAGTTTCATATATTCAAAAGTTTTTTGTAACACTTTGTTGTCCTTTTGTAAATAAATTGTGCTAAAGCAAATATATGTCACTTCGATCGATAAACTTTTCCCATTTTTCTACTAAAAGCAATATGGTTTTTAAGCGAAAGGAAAGACAATATCGACCGATTTGTAGGCCTTTATGTCGCTAAGAGAATTCTGCAGAAATTGAGGCAAATGATAATCGGCGGGATAAGCAAGGGGTATCAAAATTTTCCACCCCAACTTCCCCTTTAAAGATTTTTGCGATTTAACGTCGCTACGATGGAAGCCTACACCTTTTTCGTTGTTCAACTCCGGAAACTTTACGTCAAATGCCGGCTTTAATTACATTACCTATCGACATTGTCTGCAGTCAATGTCAACTCAACTTTTGAGGCATCAGTCGGGCTTTTGCAACAGTTATCAGCCCCGATCTGGCTTGGCTTCAATAGCGGTGAAAAGAGAAGCTGGGCTCATTAAATCTTTCGCTGCTATTTCATGTGACGCCTGGGCGTCTTTGTCCTTGAAACTAAGCACAGGGTATCAAAATTTTCCAGTCAAACTCTCCCTTTCAACATTTTTGCGATTTAACGTCGCCATGATGCAAGCCTACGCTTGGACGCTTTACGTCAAGTGCCGGATTTAATCATATTAGCTATCAACAGCATTGCCTGCAGTCAATGTCAATTGAACTTTTGAGGCATCAGTTGCGTTTTTGCCACAGTTATCAATGTCGATCTTGCTTGGTTTTCAATAGCGGTGCAAAGGGAAACTGGGCTTATTAAATTTTTCGCTGCTCTTTCATGTGACATCTGGGCTTTTTCATGCATGAAAGTTTACACAAATGATTAAAACAGGTTTTTGATCGATGTTTAGTTCCGCAGTGATATTGCGAAGTGTTATTATTCAATATATATATTTTTTCCAAAGTTCGGCTGCAATTACTTTCGATTGATTCAGCTAACATTTGTAGTTTAATTATCTATGAACTGTCAACTATCTTACGTTCCACAGTATGGCCTGATAAGTCTAGCGATTTTGAAGCCATCTACTAAGAAAAACGACACGAACTTTTTCCATTGCACCAATATGAAGGCTCATCTCGGCAAATGGTCTGTTTGCAATCTTTCCATTCCATTACTTCATAGGAAACTTATGGATTATATTTGCAAAATATCTTTCAGTTGCACAAAAATGCTTTTGTCAATTTCAAAGGGGAGAAGGTGTCTTTACTCTTAAATTATCTAAATATTTTAAACTTTTTAACTATTACATTTTAATGTCACCGTAATACGCCAAATACGGTTTTATATGACAGCGTGCATTCCATTTATCCCAGCACACTGTCCACTAGTCTGTAATTAATGATTTAAGCTTTTACAGTCCATTAAAACTAAGCAATGTTTGCATTGCTGACAGCGAAAACTTTTTATAATCATATTTCAAAGTTATTGGTGTAAAAGATAAGCAACAAAGTTGCGAGCACTTCCCCAGTATTAATATGAAAGAGCTTGCCATCAATTCATCGCTATCATAAAGGATCAACTAACTCTTTTATTTGCAATTTATTTTAGAAATCATATAAAAAATACGCTGATACGAGTAGAAAAATTGGAAAAAGTATTCCAATGGAAACCTATAAGTTGGAGCATTTGGATTTGTTATTTTTGTGAACTTACTTTTACAGTGACCACGATACGCTATTTTTAAATTCTCATTATTTGTACGGCATGCACGTTTCTTCAGCTGACATTCGGTATTGTAGGTGCGTCCATCTGTTCCGCATACAGGATGTGAAGGTCGCACATGCTCAGTTGTCTGATCCATTCCAACATAACATAGATAATTAGAAGAAACAAGTAAAAAGTTAGTTAGATTCGTTTTAGATAAAATTTTTGGTTAGTTTGACATCGGACTATATATCTTGTGCATTGATGACCGATTGACTGGTGTTTTAATAAAATCTAGTAAATGTTTATTTTTAATCCAGATGTTAGATCGACACTTGCTATTATGCATATAGCAACCCAGGGTTATTATACCTCGATTGTCTTTGTAAATTTTTAGGCTGAACTACAGATGTAAATCAATTATAGATTAGACCAGTCATAATTTTCTACATCCGAATAAAAGTATATAACGGATGAAGGAAACTTTAATTAAGACTACGTATTAAATAAAGCCGTAACGAGAAACAGAACAATTTAAATATGGTAAGATGGGGGTATACTGAGCACTTTGTTTCTTTCGAAAATATATGTAACACCCAAAATAAAGTGTCAGACACCCTACAAATTATATATGTTGTTAGTCAGCGTACAATTCTGAGTTGATTTAGCCATGTACGTCCGTCAATCTAACTGTGTGGTGTGTGTTGTTGGCACTCTCTTGGCCCCAAAAATGCAAATATCGATTTCAAATTTGGCAGACACGTTGCAAGTTCCTCCGCGCGCAGGTTGGTATTGAAAATGGTTCAAATCGGTCGGAGCGGAAGCATGCAGTGGAGCGAAAACTGAACGCAACTCTATTTTTTTTAATAAAAATTTGTGGGTTTTTGCTCGTTACTCGGAGATTATTGAAGTTAGAACCCCGAAATTTTCCACATTTACTTTACGAAACACTCTACTCTTTACGTGTAAAAATGGAAAGTATCCCCCACGCCCACACAAAGTTACAAGTAATTGAATTATGTTTTTTCCACTTTTTTGAGGTTTCATGCTCATTTATCGTAAGGCAATCAGGATTGAATGTTTCAAAGTATTTTGTACACTCCTTAAATGAAGAGTGTCCACAGAGTTATCTGCTTAAAAATGGGTTAATTCTATAATGAACATGATAGACACCGCAATAAAATTTTTCTTAATAATACGAGCGATATGTTGATACCCATATACCCATAAAAGAACGTTAAGAGTAGAATGCGAAAAAGATAGTAGTGGGTACGCAATGTTCGGCTCCCACCGAATATAACTTTCTTACTTTTTTTTGTTTTTTGTTCACACGAAGACTCGTTACTTAATTTTCGATCACTTTAAAAGTTCAACGTTTTTATATCTATATCTACCTTCACCTTATCGTCGTAAAGCGTTTAGGAGGCAATATGACTTTAGTTTAAGAAATAATTGTACAAAAATTTGGCGATGTCTTTGCAAGCGGAAAAGTTTACATGAAAAGGAGAGGAAATCAATTTTGTAACTCAGCTGGTAGCATAAAGAAAAAGTTAAATTCTTCTTCTTTTAACAACAGAATTTAAGCTTGTCGCAACTATATGCGTACGGTAATTGAGACAAAAAAAAAAAAAAAAGAAAAAAACAAGTAGGAAAACCCAGGCATAAAAGATACATGCAGTCGCTATAAGGTGCAGATGTTTGTTATTTGAAATATTTTACTTACTGTAAGACGGTGTCGTTGTTTGGATATATCGTGTTGGCTAAGCTGATGATCATTGAGTTGTTGTTGACGAGAATGACTGTTTGCATCAAACGGTACCGTGTCGTCAATAATTTTGCCATCGTCATTGTTATAAATAGAGATACCTTTAGTTTTGTAAGTAGCTTCTGTAGACAAATTTATCGAAGTAGATTGCGAAGCAGATAGTCTAGATGTGCTGGTTGTAGCTATTGACGACGGCAATAATATTGATGACGTACCAATTTCACTTCCGTGATTGATGAAGATATTATCGCCAATAGCAACATTAGTTGATGCAGTGATGTTCGCGGGCGTTGCTGATGCTAATGCAGATGACAAAGCAGGTAATGTTGTCGTTTTCCTTGATGACGATGACGATGACGATGACGATGACGAGGACGTTGATATGTCTGTTGATGATAATATTGTTGCTTTTAACGTTCTGCAAGTGTTTGAAGGATTAAGAGCAGTTTGAAAATTTGTTTTACTTTCGTTGTCTTCATTACGGGAGGTGTGCTTATTTTGTTGCTTCGTGAGATTAGAGTGTTGCTTATGGTGTTGTTTATGTTTTCTAGCTATAAAGCGATGTTGATCATCCTCAATGTGCCGTCCAATCAGATGAAATTGTCCAGTTCGGCCATTGTTGTTAACATGAATTCTATTATTACTGTTTTTATGAATGTTAGCTTTTAGCTTATGTCTAGACACAGACTGGTTTGACGACGATTTTCTTGCATAATCGTTACCATCGTTACCATGTTTGCTTTTGTCGTTTCGCCTTTTGTTGTTTTTCTCCTTATAGCTGTTGCTGCTGCTGCTGCTGCTGCTGTTGTTGGTATTTGGTTGCTGATTCAAATATTCGCCTTGATAATCATCATCATCTGCATAATCGGGATCAATGCCCTCATATTTCGTTTTGTTGCTGTTACGTCGTCTATTTAGCGGTTGCTGAACTAATCTAACGTTGCTTAGAATTTGTAAGCGTCGCGTGGTAGGCTTTTCCGCCTCCAGCTGGACATTGGCAATTACTAATCGGCTCTTTTTTGCATTTAACGGAAATTCCAAGTTCTTCGACCTTGCATTTATCGGCTGCTTAATTGTTGTTGTGGTCAATAGGTGGGTGTGAGCATGTATTTTTTGCGATTCGCTAGACGGTTGATTTATATGCTGCGATTTTCTTTGGTTTTCGTTGCTAACGACAACTGTCGTACCAACATCTGAATCATCTACTCTTAAATTACTATTTGTATTTTCGCTACTTAAACTACGTGTATCGCGTTGGGTTTTTCCCAACTGCATTTGCATCATCTTCCACGGTGCAGCAGCAGCAGCAGCACCACCACCACCACCACCACCGCCTCCACTCCGGCTAGCGTCCTTGGACTCATCGACGGTCGCGTACTTTTTATAATGTTTTCCTTGCTGTCTTACGTGTGACTGTGACTGTGACTGTGACTGTTCACGATGATGCTGACGTTGCGCATTTTTTGTGTGCTCTCGTTGCTTTCGTTTTCGTTTATTGGCTCCGCACTCCGGTGCACATATACACTTTGGTCGACCCTTACGTTTCACGCATTTCTTATTCGGCCCACATTTAAAATTTCTACAACTCTCTGCATAGAAGTAAAAGAATATAAAAAATTGAATATTAAAAAGTTCAGCGTATAGAACTGTTTATCAATCAAGAGGCTTAAATACCTAAGCACGGTGCGCATTCCATGCCGCCTCCAATCGCTGTTGCAAAAAAATATTCAACACTGTTAATCTCACCGTCAGTAAATGAGAATTCTTGATTGGCGCTGCAGCATTCACTTTTGTTGATATTTAACGAAAAGATCTCATTGCATTTACCGTTGTCAAGCACTGTCTGCCAACAAGCTCCCGCTAAAAGTATATATATATGTATGCATTACACACTGTCACACTCCATCCATGAATAATTTTACATTGGTTTTTGCATAAATACTGTGAAATTGTGTCTTAATAACATGCGAAATAAGTATAAAGTTAAATACGATAACACAAATAAATTTTCATCCTTCGTTATGCAACAGGTGTCAAAAATAGCAGAGGTAGTAAAAAAATATATGAAATATATAGATATATGAATTAACGCGTTCTTATAAAGCCATAAAAGAATTAAACAAGTTAGAAAGAAATTCGACATTAACATAGGCTTCGCATACAATTTGAGTCACCACACAATAGAACCATACGACGAATACTAAGAAAATATACGCAAAGATTGCAAAGCAAAATGAAAAGCTACCATAGATCAATACAAAAAAGAAGCTTTCAAATAGGCGAAGAACGCTTCTACAGCACAATGGCAAAACGCCCAGTTAATACGATAGACCAAGGCAAGAATATCAATATATACGAAGTAGAAAGAGTTTTGGAAAGCAACATGGTGTGCAGCAGTAACTCACATTCGTAATCCAATGTGGATTGATGCTATACGGGAAACAACGCAACAAAAGCTGCAATGTTCACCGGCGAGATCACCTAAGAAATCTTCGGAAAAGCTATATGCAAACTTCACAACTGGAAACAACTTCGATATTGTCCTCGCAATTCAGACCAATAATATACTTAAGCATACGGTACAAAATATTCACGCAACAACATACTCGGACAGGAACAAAAAGCTTGTCGGCAATGCACGAAAAGTTACAAGGACCACTTAATAACTGGTAGCATTCCCACACTCCCACTAAGAATATATAAAATCGACCCAAAAATAATAAATTGCATTAAAGGAAATTTTGGGAAATCACTCATTACATACGAGCTGGCAACAACAATAAAAATACTTTGTGGCATATACTAAGCCAGCTCCCTAAGTCATTCCAGATTCTGTAGAGTATTAAATCTTCTCTCACTACTCCTCCAACATAGTCTATGCGAATTGATAAAAACCGATTCCAATAAAATGTCGCACTCTTTCTACATGGATGACAAAATCATATCTCTATAATGCATTGAAGAAGTCGTAGCATAAACTTTTATGAAGGATGTAAAAATGCAGTTTGGCATCGGCATATATAAAAGCAGGAACATATCTAAAGGTAAGTGTACCTCCTCAGTAAGCTTTCCCGCAGCAGCATGGGATCAAATAACTCGACTAATGATGAAAGCGATATCCCTGTAGAGTTTAGCATAACGGGCTTTTTTTTTTTATTGAATGCATTTATTACTAGTCACCTCCCTGAAACTGTCTAGATTCTTTTGGACTTTCCAACTCTTTCAAGTTTTTCTGGGCGACAATTATTGCTATATTATCGACACACACAAATGTTTGACAATTGTTTAGCGTCGCTATCATATCATTTGCATAGATTATAAATAGAGTAGAATTTAACCTTATTTCATTCTTCTTTTAATCTTCTTCTTTCTATTCGAACGTTATATGTTGTGATTATTAGTTAGTTTTTAAACCATTGTAGGGAAGTCTCCTTTGATTCCTGCTTTTTTCGATGTATCTAACAATTTTTTGTGTGGAATAGTATCAAAAGTTTTAGTGAAGTCTCTGAAGAGCGCGAGACAGTCCATTTCCTTACTGAATTTATCATTTATTTGATGCGCCAGCTGTTGATGTTTTTCCTTTTTGTTTTCCATATTGATTTTCACCTATTAGTTCATCTTTACTTGTATAGTAACCAACACACTTACTTATGTGTTTACTATTTCTTCTAAAACCATTTCAGGTAGTGACGGTATTCATATACTTATATAAAGTTAGAATTCAGTTTTCGTATATTGACCAAATAATAGGTGCTTTTAAGAACTTTGGTCTCTTAAAGCTTTGTGAGCACTCATTGGCAAATTTTCTTATTTTCAGTTTTGAAGTTTCCCGTGATTGGTTCATCAATTGTGCTTCTCAGCTTTTCGATAATCTCGCTCATGATTCTCCACGTTCCGCTGGCGTTATGTCAGTTCTCGTACACTTTGTTTCTATAGTACCTGCTCTTTGCTACATCTAGTTGTTTGTTGACGTTGTTTCTAAACTTTTTATATTGGGTTTCCCTTTGCTTATTATGCGGACAATATGTCTTGTATACAAGCATTGACTATTTCTTGGCTCATCCACGCATTCGTCTTTTTTTTTACCTCTTTGTTTTTTCTTACACTTTGCCTCATACTCTATGTTCACTTCTGTGACTTCGCATAAACTGTTCAGTTAGTCATGCTTATTAATCGACTTACTTCCTTATTGTTTAATTTGGCAATGCTATGGTTCTCCTCAATCATTTGATATTGTGTCCACTTCATATTAGTGCTAAGGACTTTCGCGTAGTGATCTGGTATATTTGTTTTTATGACCATAGCGCATATTCATTTAAAACGCTGCATTGTGTATGTGTTTAAAGGAATGCGATATCACATCACGAAACTATTAACTGAATCTTTACCCACACAAAGAACAAATTGCTGCTAATTAGCAGTCAAATTGCTGCTAGCTAACAGCGTTACTACTGTTAGTGATAACAGAAACACAAAATGTCCGTAATAATCTCCTAGTTTAAATTTTGAGCAAAGTGTTGGACCATCTTATTATTTATTTGTCTCTGTTAATATCTTCCTTCTCGCTGTAGGCATAACTTCGTCATTCTTGTTACTAGGCATAGAACTATAATCTCTTGTTACTAAGCAGAGGTATATTATTTTCTTTTGTCAGGCACACATACATACATACGTTCTTGTCATAAGCATAGCTTCGTTCACACTTTTTACTCGGCAGAAAACCACAATTTCTTGTTACCAAGCAGAGAGATTTTAAATTCTTATATTAGCCACGCGAACGTGCACATATATGTGAATCCCTAAACCGGTTTTCTTTGTCAACAATCTATATCTTAGGAATAAATAACACACATAACGTAACGATACAGCTGACCGTAAAATCGTAAAGCACACCGCCGTCATTCATCAACTATATTAGGGCAGCTTAGTAGGATTAGGTGGTTAGCTTAGTCCCGTTAGCCCTGAATTCGTGACTAGACGCACAGGAGACCGTGACAAACACCCTTACCTGTTGAATCAAAACCGTATTGACAATGAAGCTTCGCAACGGTTACTTATCTCTGAAAACAATAGGATTCCTAATTGCTATACATGATATTTATTTTAGAGTTAACATGTTTAGGCAGATAAGATGTCTGCATTTGAGGTCTGCTTTGTTCACTTTTCGCACAGTTCACATAACGCACAGATGATACCTTATGGCATTTGTGACAACGGATAATAATTACACGCCACTAAATTTGGGGAGCGACAGTCATGAGACACGAAGCTAATAATTAACCCACAAACAGATGTTATAAAAGTTGGGGACGTACGGAGAACATATTAATGGTTAACCAGAAAGGAGCTGTTTTTTGCTGTAGAAGGATTTATTATTGCTTTACAGGATAAAATAATATCCGCATGATGTTACGAGACAAGAAATGGAAACAGATTTATGAAATAAAAACAATTCATCCTATTATTGCCGGATGCACGGAATTGCTCAAGAGGCGTAATCAGTTCTGCCAAGTAATGCATCAAAAATTGGAGGAAAAATCTAATACACGAATACTTCAAGTTCCATATTATATGTACCAAGCAGCGTAGGTAATAGAAAAGTAGAAATCTTCCACGTGCTGGGACTGGCACCTCATAACTAATCAATTAACGCCAATGAACCGGACGTAGTTGCAAAAGATTGATAGAAGACGACTATTGATATTATCAGACGTTACAATTCCGCTTACACAAAACGTAAAAACAGCGTATTCCAATAAGATTGCCAAGTAACTGGGGCTGGTGCACGAGATGGAGAATATGTATAATGTAGAAGAAGCTACAACACTTCCTATGTTTGTGTTATGTACGGAAGCAGCGCCAAAAATTGTTATAAAAGTCCTAAAATATATTACTTTGAAATACATAAAGTATTGGGGAAGGCACAAAAAGCGATATTGCTCTCTATAGCGAACTTGACATGCGGACTCTACAACACCAATAAATATATTTGCTACAACCATAGAGTAAATAAATCACAAAAGCACTAGGTGTAGTAATCACAAAACCCCCTGATGTAGTACACCTGAGGTTGGGTGAGGAATGTAAAAAATCATAATGATAATAACAAGAAGCAAATTATATTCGTACGTGATCAAATCATCATTTCACACCATTGCCGTGATCTTAAAAAAACGAAAAGAGTTCATGCTCTACAATATTGGATGGACGCCGTTGATTTTTTCTATTTTTTATACCCATCACCGAAAGATGAAGAGTGTGAAGGAGGCTTCCGAGGTGCCACAAAATATATATATATATATATATATTCCAGATCAGCATCACATTCCGAATCGATTTAAGTATATCCATCTGTCCGTCTGTACAATGCCTGTTCTAAACATTCTCCTGTCCGAAAAATCAAGTACCAAATTTGTCAGAAACATGGGAAGTTCTTGAAAGCAGGTTAATATTTACAATGGGCCAAGGCGATTGAATGTTACGCCCACATTACCACATAAAATGAGAACGTCTTTGTTTTTTTTCTCATCACTCATGTAATCATAGCAGATAAATGTATAAAAATTTGAAGACATATTCTATGAGAGACAGCATACGTATAAAAATTGACCGCATCTACCCAATAGTATCTACATTTTTTCAATACTTTTATAAGGCGCAGAAACAAACTTCAAAAACCCCATAAAATATATAAGTTCAAATTTGGAATGCAACTAAAGAGGCGGACACCTTCTTCGTCTGTTCGTCTATCTGTCTGCGGAGCTTTGTAGTATTTGTGGTAAACATTTTTCCTTCCTTTCCAGTGAAGAAATCGCCTACAAAGTTGTAAAAGATTTTAGAAGTGACTTAAACTCTTCCAAGGACACGCCTACAACATGCACGCGCCTATGCGAAAAAAACTTTTATTTTGAAAATAGAAAAAATCAGTTGCGCCATCGTCCATGAGCGCCCAGAGCATGAAAACATAGCTTCCTCTTTTTGTTTTTCTTTCTTTTTTTTTTGGGATGGGATGGCAAACAATGGCAGATATAAAAGATTCGGTCACGACCGAATCTAATTTTCTTACTTGTTTATGTTCAATTAGCGGCACTTTTTAGGTGGTTTTTTGTACCCATTACAGATCTAACTTATTCGAGTTATGACCCTATAAAGCGGAAAAAGGTGATGAATATAATCGGCTAAAAAATCGCGTATTCCACAAAGTGTGTTTAAATGATATGTTGAAATAATGGATAAAGCATTGATTAAGCTGTAATATTACTCTAGCTTTCCCAGCACGTAAATTCTTTTTATCATTGCCTTAAAAGGACCTTTAAGTGGTCAAAAGGATGACTTCAAAAGCGTTTTTCCCGGAAAATAATTTTTAAAAACGTCACGCAGCGTAATTACAAAAATTGTCGTACAATTCTCGTTCGAAGCTTTTGCAAATGTATTTAAAGTAGCACTTTAAACCGACGCGCGAAGGAAATTTTCGATTAGCAATTTATTCTATTGAACAAACTCTCGTTTAAATACCGCCGATACATGCACACAAAAATTAATATTTTTCCCTAGCTATTGATTGACATGTAAATGTAATGATTTTTTTTTTTTTGTTTAGATTGAAATTTAGAAAAAATTTCACTACTTGCCGCATAACGCTTTTAATTAAAGATGTCTCAGGGAAATGACTTCGGTGTCGTCACTTTTTCTTATTTTCAAAAAATGATTTCGCTTTTTTCCTTATTGAATACCTACCTACACACATTTTTGATTGCATCAAAGGAAAGAAAGAAAAAAAAAGAAAGAAAAACAAAAATACCTGAGTGATGTCAACCGATTAGCGTTATTGCTTATTGAATACAAATGTGCAGAATGTATAAAGGCTCAACGATAATATGAGGAAAATTAGTGACTTACATAAGAAAATAAATGGGGTGAACTGGAAAATATTCGTTCAAGTAAAAGTAAAAAAAAAAATTCAATCCAAAACATCGGCTTACATAATAATTGCAGTAGTTTGCACAACACATTTATTTACACTTGCAAAGCGCTGCACAGCTGCACAACGAATATACTTAAGAATTTACATATACGATACTTATTTGCATATATTTGTATATATATATATATATATGCATATATATATATATGCATATATTTGTATATATATATATATATACGTTTAGATTGGAATTTATAAATATTGAATGACTCTGAGTAAGTGTACAGTGGACGCGTTGTAAATTAGTTTTACGCTTCCCTTTGTAAGAGTGGGCAAGGAAGCCCTCCAAAGTACCCAACCACATATCGAATCAGCTTGATATACGAAAACTATAAACTCTTGTCCGTCCGTTTGATAGTCTATTTGTCTGCTTTTGTAAGTGGCAGTTAAGTTAACAACGATTTCTATGATTTTATGCAACTTAACTTATTCGATTCAAGTGTCTGTCGAGTAGTAGTAATATGGCTAACTAACTGAATTATGTATTATTGTGAATACTAAGTTATTATTGTCGTTGACGTTAGTTGGACGCTTGGCTGGGCTAACTTACATCTTGTGGGCTTGACTTTGTGTTCTCAACTTTGTTTAAATACCTTACGAAAATTGAGATGCAAGTAGATTTTTTTTTTTTTTTTTTTTTTTTTTTTTTTGATTACTATATTATGGCATTAATAATTACCATTTTGTTATGTGTCAAGTTAATTGAAATTAAGCTTAACTGCTTCACTCTAACATCTTAAAACTATGTATTTCGTCTGCTTGAGTATGCAAATGATTTGATGGCGTAAACGTTGTACATTCTATACATTCAGTGCTGGTTTTCTCACCTGCTGTACCGTGTATTCCTATTGATAAAGCGATAAATAACATCAAGAGCGTAGACCAGGTGTTATTTTTGTAAATGTTACTATTAATACAGTGGCCTGTGCGAACAGTGCCCGCTAGATTAACATATAGATCGTGTGTTTGACAGCTATGCGTTGTCGTTATAGAAGATGTGCTGTATAATATATCAGTGGCAATTGATGTTGTTTTATATTTAAAATAATGATATATCATCGGCATCCAATAGTGATTTGTCGTAGTATAAGAGAGGAATGATGTGATCGATATTATTGTTGTTGCAATTTCTTTATATTTTTGTGATAACGATATACGATACGCTTGTCTTTGGCACTTCGATGTTGTTGATGTGAATGCTGACACTTTGTCATAATTATTTTGATTAATTATTTCATTATCATCATCATCATCATCATCATTATCATCATCATCATCATCATCATCATCATCATCATCATCATCAACATCATCAATATTATCGACATCTGCATCAGAGTCCTGTATACTTTGCATACGTTTATGATAACTTGTTTTTTGACAGCAATTTATGTTAATGATTTTTTTAATTTGCATTAATAGTTGCGTCGTCCATCTATTCGATGTTAATTGATTCATAATCAGTATAAATATTTTTAAAAATTTGCTAACTTTTGATTTAATGTCATAGACTCGTTTGCTTTGCTCCACAATATTATTACTGCTATAAATGTTTTTCATCTCCCGTGAACTATTAATGTTCAATATACGACATCTCCGCTTGTATTTGTAATTTGATTTAAGTAATGTAAATATATTCGTATTGCATCGAATACTTTTAAAGGAAAAATCGTAATAATTTATCATTTCACTGCACATTGCTCTCTCTCTCTCTCTCTCTCTCTCTCTATCCGTATATGATCTAATCAAAGTGAGTGCATATTTTATTAAATCCTTAGCATCGTATTCATTTACTTTGGTTTTGCATCATGTTGGCCCGACGAATGCCTGAAAAAGAACAATGAAAAAAATATTCAAAAGAGGAAAACACAAATTCTCTCATTTCTTATACAATAAACGATTAGTTCCGATATTGAAGTAGGCGATTTAAAATCGACTCATCACGGCAATATTCATCGAAATCATCACGTGATAGCAAAATGCGAAGAAAAACGATCTTATACTTTATTGTAGAAAAGAGTTTGAAATAAAAAATAAAAGTAATATAAGTCTACCGAATGCTTCCAAGGAGTATGAGATATTTTGCATTGAACATGATTAAGCAGACACTGAAAGTGTTTTTCTTATAACACATGTTACTCTACGATATACTAGAAAAAGTGAGTACAATAAGTTAGGTCTAATAGTTATGCTTCCCATACAATAACATTTAATGAACGTTAAGGAGAAAAGTTGATATCTTCAGATAATTTGAATGCAACGGTTTAGCTAAGAGCATTATTCGTCTGTCAGTCATTGTCACCATGCCCTTGCATGGACTCAATTTACAAGAAATAGGCGGAGAGATACTTTGGCTGCTTGAGTCTTCGCACACTGATACATTTTATGTATGAAGAATGGCCGGCCATTCGCCAATTGAACAGAGATTTGATAACTTGTGTAGGAACGCTTCTTGATTAGGTTCACAGCTCATTTATTCATTTTAAATGAATTGCTTTTGTACCCACCACTGGAGGATTTTGTTTTTTTTTTTCATAATGTATGCAGCATCCAAAAGAGAGCTTCAGAGGCCCTATAAAGCATACCGGTTGGTCGTCTGTCGGTCTGTGCAATGACTGTTGTAAACATTCTCTCTACTAATGAAGCTATTGACTTCAATTTTGGTAGAAACATTGGATATTTGTGCACACAGGTTCGTATTGACAATGGGCAAAATTGGTAGGAGGAAGAACGCGCAGTGAAGCGTAAACTGAACGCAACTCGGTTTTTCTTAACAAAAATTTTTGGACTTTTACTCTTTACTCGGAAATTATTAAAGTTAGAATTTTTGTTGAATTTTTGTAGAATTACTTTACGAAACTGTCTACTCTTTAGATTAAAAAATGGAACCAATCGGCCATGCCCACACAAACTTACGAGTAATTAAATTTTTTTTTTCACTTTTTTTAACTTTTATGCTTATGCTTATTTATCACAAGGCAAACAAGACCGAATGTTTCACACTACTTTGTGCATTCCTCAAATGATGATATGTTATTCGCCTAAAAATGGATTAGTTCGAAAATAATTATGGTAGACACCGCGATTAAATTTTTATTCATAATACCTACGATATGGATATCAAATAAAAGAACTTGGAGAGTAGAATGCGAAAAGCATAGTAGTGGGTATGCGAGATACGGACCCCGCCAAATATAACTTTCCTACTTGTTTATGCTGTAAACAAGCAAGTGCTAAATCGGTAGATGATTATATATTGAGTAATCCAATAATTTTTGAATAATCGCCTAATTTTTGTATCGATCTGCGAGATGAATATTGAGTCGAGTCAATTGTGTTGCAATTCCCAATAGTCACTCAATCATTGTTATATTTAAGGCATGTATGTATATATTATAAATTAATTAACCCTTTTAAGAGGAATGCTTCATAAATGCAATGCCCTTGTTTTTTTAAATATTTTTTAAGCAACTAATCCTTTAATATCATCAAGCACGTTTTTCCATGATGATGATGGTTGAAAATAGCATTATATGTTTGTTTACTTACTTAATTTCACAACGTGCTGACAACATTCAAAAGGCAATTGCTGTTGGAAAATGCAAAAAAAAAAAAAAAAAAAAAAAAATATATATAAAAAAAAAATAAAAGAAAAAACACCAAATGAGTGATGCACCGCAAACATATCGGTGTGCGGTGTATGGTGAACGTCAGGTTTTATTATAGATAAATAAACCCATCTGCGCTTACAAATATATTTATCGATGTTTAAAACATCACACGCGTTCGCTTTGAATAACTACAACGTTAGATACAACCTGTAGATAAAAATAGAAAACTTGTTGCCGGGAAGCTAAATATTCCTTTCCTGTATTTTAAGAGTATGTGGCAAACAACAAAGCCGAATAAATAACATAGAAAACAAATCCTAATTAAAATAAAAAAAAGGAGTAAAAGAGAAATATGAGACACTATATATATATATAGAGACTTGTTATGCTTTTTTCCTTGATATATCTTTTTATTGCTCTTGCTGCTTGTTATTTTCATTTTGTCCTTTGTATGTCAGTGAATGCACTTGTGACGCAGTTCGTATACTGTCTTGCTTAAATATTCTACGACAACATGTTGCTTTGATAATAGGCAGACAGCATACCAGACATGCATGCAACAATTGTTAGAAGTGCTGTTTCAAATTCAAGTGAGAAACGTGTGCTCATGCCTACCAATTCGATGGATTTCATCGTTGCAAAAAAAAAAAAAAAAATAAAATAAAAAAAAAAAAAAACAGCAAACGTGACTCAAGTTGTTCGAATTGTTCCACAACCATTACTCTCCAGCACACTTGTTGATGCCAAGTATTGGAGTTAATTTTATTGCACAGTAGGCACAACAAAATAGTACGCTTTGAAATGTTTATTTAATTACGCAGAAATATGCGTAAAATCTTTGCTTTTTATCTGCAATTAATCTTTAAGTTGATTTTTATACTTTTAAATAATACGCGAAAAGCAAAAAACTTTTATAATAAATTTGTATTTTTTAAGAAATGATTTTATGCAGAACACTGTGCAGTAAAAGCGTTACGTCATCGTGAAACAAAACTTGTGAAACTGCAACGTCCTTGAGATATATGTATCTTTTTTTTCTTATTTTTTTTTTTTTTTGTTTTTCAACAGTCGCACATTTGTTCTATCATTATACTTTTTATTTTATTTCATTTACTTTTCCCCTCAGGGAGATTCAATTTAAACTCTTGCTGCTCGTATATGAATTCCCAACGAAAGTCATTTCATCATAGTATATGAACACTTACTTACAAACGAATCAATGATAATCATGACAATTATAGTAAACTATAAAAAAACAATTATTATTTTTTACTCAACGGTTGATATCATTTCATTAATGCATTATGTGTGTTGTTGTTCTAACTAACGGCTTCGCTTTCTACTTGCATATAGATAAAGCATTCAAACATCGAAAGTCAGCTAGGATGCTAGGCATAGCATCAATTTAGGGTGAATGATAATTTCCAGGAATTGTTTTAAAGGGTATAACCTTTAAGATGCCGTTAATATTGCATTGATTCTAAAGATAAATAATTTAAAATTATAGAGAAAACCGAGTTAGGTATACGCTGTATACCACAACAACATGTAAGGCCTGGAAAACATTCGCACTTTGCTAAGTTTTTAACGAATATGTCGTGGTGTTGCGAACAAACTAACGTTTTATCTAAAAATAGTTATGGTGTTGTATAGACTTTTCAAAAAGTCTTTATGAGCTTTCTCAAACCAAATGTATATATATATATATATATATTTTTTTTTTTTTCATTATTTTTTGCATAATATATGTTTTCACAGAACTTCACTTCCGGATTAGATTTGGTCAGCGATTTTTCATGTGCAAATTTGGAAGTGGCACAAGCTGCTTTATATAAGAGAAAATCTTGGGCGCTCTTAGGCAAATGTGAAAGCCTTTAAGAAATGTTCCACAATAAGGCATACAATGCTTCTCTAGAAGGCAAATATCGTCGACGCCAATCTTATTTTTGACTTTGGATAAAAAAAAAAATGAATTCCACTTATTTAGCCGAAAAAAAACAGGGAACTCGCGCGAAAGTCGTCATCTTTCACTAAAACAGTTGAAATTGAAATTAATGTGTCTTGTGGAGTAACAGGATTTATAAAAATTATTGCAGCAGTTTATGAATAGCGGGCAAAAAAATGTCGTATATATATCCCACACCACTTGCGGTACAGGATGTATTCACTTAGTACGCAACACGCAGAAGGGCTTAAGATGGAACCACCTTTCATTATACCGATCGCTTCAAAATCATAATTTGAATTGATCTAAGCCTGTCTGCCTGTCTGTCCGTATGATGTCCGTCCACGCCAAAAGTGTCTGAGGAGTAGTAGTACCTCGAATTTTTTTTTGGATCCGACGCTAATAAGGAGTCTCATGACTACAATGTCATTACTTGTTTTTACTTTTGAAAACAGATATGCTCTTACTTCACGTAGCATTGGGCGCATAGCCCTTGATCGATTTTCTTTATTTTATATTCACGACGGCGAACGATTCTTAATACATTGCCGTCTCCGTTATCTCCCGTTGCTAGCTATGGTTATAACGACTCCAGTTTATAAATATGTTTCATTATCATGCGAAAATTCGTCCTTTTTTGTTTTTGATTCAGCACACGTGAGAAATCGCCTTTCAACTTATCTGAGCTTTAATGCGTATGAAGTGTAATTTTTTTGTTTGTGAAATATTCCTGTAATCGCTTGGAAATCAAAATAACATTGTGAATCAATCTATTCATGCATGTCTGTCCGTCCGTCCGTCGGTGTGATATGCTTTTGAGTACATTCTATCTTAAAGATGCTTCCAAATTGTATTGTAAGCGTAATATATGAATGGTTTAATGAATCAGATCACAGTTGTTGTTCGCATAACAGCTGCCAGTTGTTGTATGAAGAATTTTCCCATTAAGCAGCAAAACCAATTATTCGGTTGCGGTGATCGAGTGCATTTCGTGCCGATAAAATTGAATTCCGCCTATTATTGCAAGGCCAGTGAATTTTCATCTAGAAAATTTCGCATTAGTGGTTTGTGAAATGTAAAATTATTTATTTTATTTATTTATTATTTATTCAGCAACAGGCAGTTAAACGATTAAAGTAATTTAATTAGACAATATAATAAAATGAAGAAATAAACATATAAAAATTCAAAAAGCAATATAAATAAATGACAAATGTCTGAGTCTCTAACAAACACAATATACTTTTTTTCTGATTAAATTTATTTGACTCCCTTTCACATGCATATACAGGTTTTGCAATAAATACTTTTTATTAGGTGCTTGCAAGTATTTTGATCATTTTTGCAATTGAAAAAGGCATTTATTGAGAAAACTTAGTACAACATATGTTAAGCAAATTATTTTTCCAAAGTTGTTCCCATCTTTCTGGCAACAGGACGATAACGTGTCGAACGAAAGAACGAAAGGAATTGGTTTGGCCGCGATACGACCATCCACCCGTTTTTGCACTTTTCCTACTTTTCGAAACCACACTTCATCGATCTGATCTGGTAAGCAGAAGTCGCTATATCTGGTGAGTACGCAGCGTGAGGCACAATTTTCGATTCGACCTACAATAGTTTATTCTTGATTACTTTTGTAACGTGTGGCTGAGCGTTGCCATGCAAGAGGATGACTATGGGTCTGTTAGCCACTATTGCTTGTCTTTATGGCTACAATACATCGTTCAATTTGTTGAATTAGCGTCGGCAGACATCTGCAGGTACAGTTTCATTCGATTTTAGCAGCGCGGAATAGATTTCACTTTGGTGAATCCACAAAATGCACTGCAAAACTTCGCGCCCGCTTCGGTGTCGATGTGGATGGTTCTTCTGGACTACCCCATCGCTTTTTGCGTTTGGAATTGTTGTACCTGACCTATTTTTGATATCGTGTGGTTGCCATTTTCCCTCCTTTTGAATCTTGCCCATCGCATGCAAAACTCTAGAAACAGTTGAAATCCTAACCCGTTTCGAAAGTTCTTTGAGAGTTCGAGCCGGATTTTCGTCCAATACGTCTTGGAACTCATTGTCTTTGAACTGGTCCTCCAGACAGTCCCTTGTCATTGACATCAAAGTCATCACTTTTAAGCAGTTGCAATCAAAGCCGATAAATGGGATATGATGTGGTAGCATCGACATAAGCTTCTAAAAGTGTTTGATGGGGTTCGGTAGGAGATTTCTTCACATCAAACAACAAAAGCAATGAATGCCGAAAATGGAAATTTTGAGCGTCTGTACTAAATAACTCAATAATACTGATTGGAAAACTGTTATTGCATGTAGAGGGAAAGATCAAAATAATCGTGTTTAAGCGTTATGTGCATTGATACTTCGCAATAACTTTATCATTTTCAGCGATAGTTGTCGCCGATCAAAATACATGCAAGCACCTATTATTTCTACATTAAACTAAATGCGAAGGAGTATCTTCGGCAGAGAGAGTTTGTTAGTTGATTAAAAGTTTAAAATTGTTATAGGTTATGTAAGCCACAAACAGTGACAGTATCATGGGTGTTAAGTGAATGCCAGTATGTGTTAATAAATGGAAAAAAAATTCGATCAAACTTAGCTAACAATCTGGGTACTATGTCAAGGAAAGCAGATTCGTACAAGCAGATTAACATTTGTAGTCAAAGTTGTTTCTATTTTTCTTTATATTTGCTTCCCACTTTTTATTACGTTTATTGCATTCATTGATAATCAGCATTGCGTGAATTCTATCAAAAAAGAAAAAACAAAAAAAAAAAAAAAAGTGAAAGAACCATTTAAAATATCACGAAGCAAGACTAACGTAGGGTAACCTTAGGTAAAACTTTAGATGACCTATCTTAATCATTTCCACTTTGATACTTTGAAAAAAAAAAAAGCATTATTTAAAGGAAGCGTACGAAGAGTGAAGATGACAAACTTAGAGCTTAGCTTTCCTATAGTTTTTCTAAACCTGTGAGAGGTATTGAAAATTTTACCTTACCTTTCTAGAACGCAAAGGTAAGACTCATAAAGTATTAACAATCTCATCAATGCTGAATTCTGAGTTCACTTATGCAAGTAAGTCTATCAATTTATCTATGGATTATTGTTCCAACACCCGTAAACACTGTAAACTTACTCATGTAACCTTTGCCATTAGCTATGAATGAAGTTTGAAAAGTACAATAGCGCCTGCGAAGCCTGTCATTTACTTTTAACACATGTAGCTATTGTGAGCGGGAGCAGTGGTAGTGATGAATATGCAATAGTAACAAATTGGAAGAAAAATTGGGCCGATAAGTCTTCTGAGTTATATTCAATACTATTTTCATTGATCGCCCAAAGTATCAATTGTTCCGATTGGTCAACCGAAATGCACGCAACTAAATATATATTTCAATATTATTATCGGGTATCAAAAATTCATCATGAGGCGAATATAAAAGTTTCTTACTTGTTGTTATTTACGGATAGATATGTATTGTGTTTGTGTGTGCAACTTTTAAATCGATTTAATTTAATCACTCACTTTAAACATATGCTTTTAATCGCATTAGAGTCATTAGTTACAACTGCTTCTCCGTAAAAGTGTCCATTGACATATAAACATTATAGACTTTATTTGTTGATTTAAAAATTTCCGGATAATATATTATTAGAGTTGTTAATAAAGAACTTCATGTAAACGTATTTGAAGAAATTTTATAATGATGCAAATAATGAATGGAGAGAATTGAATCAGACTGCCCACTGCCAAGATTAATTAATTGTAATTGTAAATATTTTTGATTCGAAGCTTTTCGCATCCTTTCTATTAGTTTTAATAGCATTAAATATGTAGTTAGTAGGTCATAGTAGCAACGGACATGTGATCTTTCTTTACATGTACATATAAGTATTTTTTTGCTACAATTGCTAATCAACGAACCGCCTCTGTGATTTCAGTCGGATTAAGTGCGAGAGTCGCTCAAAATCGATTATTATCCGAAAATCAAGTCTGGGAAGATATAAATTTCGCAATTGTTTTTGAATAAGCGAATTAATAAGCCTTTCTGTATGTAGCTGTGTGAAAATATTCGACTTTTCTATTAAAATTGTTATTGACATTCTTTTCTATCCACTAATCCACTTACGGGGACGTCAATAACGTAATAAGAACATGGTATACCCGCTTACTATACCATTTTTCAGTTGTTTAAGCCTCGCCTGTATCAAACATTCATATAACTGTTATTTAATGTAATCGCGAGTGAAATGATGTTTAAGCCGGACGTCTGTGAATAAGCCTTAAGTGGGCCCAATATGATTGAATGACTTTCTTAACACCAATTGTGATTTTGATGTCCTTTCAGATATTTTAGAAATTGACGATATTGCTATCGTTTACATGCAATCCATATTTAAGCCGTTTATTTTAAAAGTGGTCTAAGTCTATTTTTGAAAGAAATCAAGGAAACTATGTTAATGTTTACATGTCCACGTCCTTTTTTGATTTTAAAGCAAATCATAATTACTTTATTTAAAATCATTAAGATTTCGTCTGACGAAAATTTGATGGTTAACGATTTGAAAATGACCTAAGTCTCATTTTGATAATTTCAACTGAATGGGAAGAATAGTGTAGAATAGAATTTTATGAAATCGTAGTATTGTATGTTTTATTATTATTAAATAATGCTCCCGATGCTCATTGAAGAATTGGCAAATGAGTTATTAGAAAACAGATCAGCACACGGCATTACATAATTCTGGTTTCTATTTTAGTTTTCCTTTCTACGGCAAAAAAATGCTGACAAAGAAAGGGCAAGTTGGTTAAAACTACGTCAGATCACATTTTAGCGAACTGAGCCATATGGCCTGGCCATAGTCTGCAAAACAACAATGTATAAGGAAGCAACATTCAAAAGGATTCAGTTCAGGGAAGCCAAAAAAACTTTAATAATATTGACTTGACACCACTCTCACGAAAAAATGAAATCTGTAACAATACTCAAATGCCACGATCTAATGGACTTATTATACTATATATAACATCTGGTCACGACAATTACTTTAAATCACTTTCGCATGCGCAATAAATAGAATGAAACAGAAACTAATTCCAACAATTTTTTAAGAGAAAACATATGTATACATATATCTTTGAATTTTAAGAGATGTTTTGACTCGTGTTTTTAAAGAATTCGAAAATGTTCATTAAGTTTAAAAGTGTCTTAAGTCCATTTGTAGCAAGTAACCTTGGTTACGCATTCCGATAACGCGTCTTCTGATAGCGCTTGGACACTTTGCCGCCATAAATTCAAGCCAAGTCTTTCCTCAGATGTCAGCTTTATTCGATTCTGGGATATCGTTTTAACTCGACGGAAGAGATATAGTTCCCGATAACAGATAAAAAACGTGACATAGATGTCAGTTAAGGTGCTTGCTAAACTTAAGGACGAAAGTACATATAAGCCCGCGCGATCGCAATGTATAGCGATTTCGTTTTTATGGCGACACTAAAAAATTGAGACGTTACCAGCAAGCTAGTAGCGATTTATTTTGCCGAAATGGAATTCATGCTCCGCCGGAAACGAATGACAATATTTTGAATAAACAAACGTTCAACTGGATTGAAAAATCATGCGAAAGCTATTTAAAGCTTTTAATCAATGATGTCTTTTACAAAAAAAAAAAATAAAAAAATAAAAATAAAATAAATAAATAAAATAAATAAATCTATGCAATTCGATTGCGAACAAACAAATTCAGAAATCCAATTTGTTTAAACTAGTTTAACTTAATTAAAGTAAGTGACCTGTAAATAGAATTTAAAAACAACCGCATCGATTTTAAAATGTGATGCATACACAAATAAACTAAACTAAGAATATTTTATATCACCTCTGTGCGAATCATGGATACCCATCATCTAAGAAAGCAAATGAAAAAAATCACAATATTTTCAATTTGAAACCCGTAGGTAATTAGGACATAAAATTATTATCGTGATGTAAATAAACTATTGGACTTTCGGTTCGGTTCTTCCTGCTGGTCACAGAAAACAAAGCAAAAAAAAAAAAATACAAAGGGTATTAGTCTTCAGTAATCTTCTTTTAAGTATCGCGAATCAAAGGCCGATGGGTGTGTCCAATTTTTTGATTTGCTACCCGCAGAACTATAACAGATAACAGATAGATGGAAAATTGTTGAAGAGATCGATACGATTAAATTATTTAAGTCAAGCATTTGCACGTAATCCTAAGACAACAAAATTAGCATAGCTTATATGCTTATATGTAGGTAAGTATATATGAAAGTTGGGTTAAAGTGATTTATGCTGAAGCTTTATATTACATTTTCGATAAAACATGCAATGCATTTATTTCTGTGTAAGCGCATGCACTTGCAATCGCCGGATTATGAGTATGTGTGTGTGTGTGTGTGTTTGCATAGATGCTATGGCAAAAATTTTTGTTTGATTTGACAATTTTTGTTTTTCATTTGCGGTCATTCATCACATTTATCATTCTAGTGTACTGTTTATTTATTAACAAACGCATATTTGCATCAGAATTCCTGGAATGTTTGCTTACACACAATATCTAACGGAACACGATACGACGACGACGACGACGTAGAGATCTCAATTCAAGATTGTTTTGTGTGTGCTTATATGAGTAAGCGTAATGTGAGCATATCTATACGTATATATGTATATGTGTGTTTAACTATCCGACTAAGTCAATTCGCGAAATAAGTTAAAAAATGAAAACTTTTCTAAAATTTTAACATATCTTCATAAGCATTTTCCTATGAAAATTTTAGATATTGAACTATGCGTTATGAATGTTCGATTATCAGCTTTTTTCACTTATTAAGCAGCGAAAAAGTCTCTATCTATGTGCATATGTAGATCTTCAAGCAATGGAAACTTCATAAATATATCCAATGACTTTTGATAAGAGCAAAAGTTTGTGCGAACGTGGGCTATATCGGAAATGAGTTGGAAGAGTTTTGCCTGTCGCTCCATGAAATGTTTCAGAACCATTTCCCAAATCGATATAAGCATACTTGCCCGTCTATCCATCTATCCAACTGCTTGCCTGTTCGTAATTTCCAAGATATATCAATGAAGTTTTGTGCACTGACATGTTTTGAGAAAGGCATTATATGAGTGAAATCGGTAGTATTTCGTTACATTAAACGATTGCAGAAAATTTGAATGGGATGGGACTATTTCTATGCCCTCTTCCATGTAATGCATAAGCTTCTCTATGATAAAAAGGTCAAGTTTTTAAAATTTAAAATAAATGAAAAATGAAAAATAATTATGAAGTGGACAATGGAAATTTATTGTCAAGAGGAAAGAAAGTTTTGAGTGAATTTCATATAAAACTGTTGTTTTTGAAATTTGAATTGACTCAGAGCGTTTTCAAAATTATGGGCAAAAATTAAATATACTGCGGTAAGTTTGGAATACACAGAGGGTATTATATGGAAGTCCATGCCCTACTCCCTACAGAAGAGTAAGCCTTTTTTGTCGCTCAAGATTCTTCTTCTTACAAAATCATTATTTTTATTGTTTATATGAAGAAATCTGCTACCGAAGCAAACCAAATACGTTCAGATGCTTATGGCGATGCTGATCCATCATATCCCAATTGTTAGTGGTGGGAAGTTCTGCCACATCTAGCGTACTCACTGGACATGGCGCCACCTGATTACCACTTGCTCAGCTCGGTGCAAAATCGCACGCGGGTCCACAAAGTTGAAGAAGTGCGAAAATGGGTCGATGGATGGATCGTTGCCAAACCAATATAAGCTCTCTCGACTTCATATCGCCATGTGGCGAAAAATATTCCAAAATGTTGTAGAAAATGATGAAAACCATTTTGATTAATGATAAAAATTTTTACAACCCCTCAATATGTCGAGAAGAATACATTGAACGACTTGAACAGTCCTAGGTTAGTCATAAGTATGCCCTACCCTAGTACCAAGGAGAGCCCTTGATTTTTCAAGTGAAAAAGTGATCAAAATTTTTGCAACCTCCCTATATATCAAGAATAATACAGTCGTCGACTTGAACAGTCATAAGTTAATCAGTAGTATGCCCTGCCATCAAGGAGGGCCTCAAATCGACAAATTTGTGTAATTATTTTAGGGTGCAACTGCAATAAGGTTTTCTCGCTTGCCTCCTTACATTTCTGATGCGGAAAATGTCAACATGAAGTTTTTACATTGATTAGCTTTGTTTCTTTTTTGTTAAAATTTAAATAGCTATAAATAATAGCGATACTTTTACATAACCACACCTACATTTTTTACATTTAAACTAGATTTTTTATAAAAAAAAAATTTGAATTCGAAATTGTTGTAGATGAATAAATGTACTCGCTTTCATCATTACATTGGTTGCACAGATAGATAGATAGATAGATATAACCTCAAATGCATATCCATTAGACAAATGTGAATATTAAATTTTGCATTATTGTACGTCATTGTAACGCTTAGTGCGAATGTGCAATTTTTCTATTTAAAATTTAAACGAACATGATCATTTTTCATAAAACAAACTGGCACAAGTAACGATCAGATGATCCATTTCATCATTTTATCTTTGCTACTAAATCATGAATTTACGTTACTTAAAAATTTGCGGACTTGATAAGCCTTTTAGTATATTCTAAGTGAGTAATTTTTGTTTTATGCATATATATACACATATTTTGTATACAAAAAAAGCCCATATGTTTACTTAATCTAATGATTCTTTTCCTTTTAGCATAAGCTTGAACTGTCAGAGATCTGGGCAGAAAGTGTTCTTCTGAGATTGTGGGTTTTCAGTGCATTTGAGTGCGGTAATAAATTGCACAATTAAGCAGTCAATTATGAGAAACATTAAAGAAATTTACTTTTTAAAAAAAATAAATTCATTCATTTTTAGTGCGCAATTCAAAGCGATTTGCAGACGCTCGGCAAATAAGTCGTTACAATTTATTCGCGACTTGCAATGACTTTAGTCAGGCTATTTTGGTTCTTCTCTTTTGATTGATTTCGATCTCATTCGTCCTTTCGCAGATCTACATAGGTCTTCGGCTATGTTAGATACAAAGTGAGAGTTAATTCTTAAAATTACAGTAGATATTAGCCGACAGATGTCTATGGTGGTTTACCTTGTCGGGTACAATACCTTGTCGGTTTAATCCCACGGTGCCCGATCACACGCGGGTAAATTTTTCATAACCGGCGCTCTCCAGAGAGTTAGACCATCCCTAAAAGCTAGGAGCTTAACCTACACTGGAGAAATCAGATATGTTTATTGTGTATGGCTCAATAAATCCACTCTGGGGAATGTTGAGGCCTATCATTATTTCTAATTATTCGCTTTAGGAATGATAGAAACAAGAACCACCACGGTACCCTCCGAAGGACTCACACCAAGCAAGTACCAATGTGCAATATACCAATGCTGTTACCTCTACCCGTAGGTACTCATGCCGTAGTGAGTGGGCTTCTGACCCCTGTGGAGCTTAAAGTTAGACTATAAAGCCTTTATCGTTACTTTACGCAACATAGTCACGGTTTCCTTCGGATTAACTATACAATCCCAGCTAGCCAACACCGGACTACCCTTTTTCAAGATATATTAGGATCATGACATCTGATATGGCGGGCAGTACCATGTTCTCCGCTATTACTATAACAACATATTTTACGTAACCAGTTACCAGCTAGTTGGTTAGTATCTCCTTCTTAGACACAGTGTGTGAGAAAAGATTGCTTCTTCCAGTGTACTCCTAAGCTATCTTTCAGAAAACTTGTCGCCAAGTTATAGGTAGTCCAAGCGTCCAATTCTTCTTCGCCGGCCAAGACCGTTTCTAGGCATCACCACAGGCAAATCTTTGCTCCCTCAAAAGCCGGCAAGAGGAATCGCTGAAGAGATCTGGCAAAGTTATCCAACTCAGTTTCCGCTTTTCGTCTTATTTTGGCAGCTGTCAAAGCCCGACGTGTCGCCTGGCTTTTCTTTTTTCTTTGGAGTGGTAAATTGTGAGCCGACAAGAGAAGTATCGAAATAGTAACCACACTCGACATGGCTAAGTTAAGATGCGTGAACGCAAAGTTAAGTAATATGAATCAATTTTACGATGAAACTTGTCATTCGGCTGCCAATTCGTGTTTCACATGTCGTTACACTGGATATAGAGAAAAAAATTTTGAAAGTTGTTCTCTAGAGTCACCTGACATTCTAAAAACCTCAAAAATGCAGAGAAGTCATTACTTGCGATTTGTATGAAATATGATTTGAATTGTAGAAGCATTCGACCGATTGTATCATTTGCGAAGGAGAGTATATTGGTGAACAAACTTGAATTTTGAGAAAAAATATTTTCTCAAAAAAATTTCACCACCGATAGGAGAACAACAACAAATAAAATTAGTTGTAAAAAATTGTAATCAGGGGAACTTTAGGTCGACCTCGTGACAAGGTAAAGATTTTATAATGATTTTTGTAGGGGCTAGACTTGAGCAGAATTCGATTTACAGGCCTTTTTTGAAAAAATTTTGTTATAAAGAAGATGTGTTAGTCGCGATATAAAATGAAGATGTTAACGCCCCAAGCGCCCGATTACAAAACGTGTTGCCTTCTTTTAGTTCGAAACCTATTGAAATGTTGTTGTTGTTGTTGTTGTCAAATTGAAACTTAGCTGTGATCGCTAAAGGCCGAAGAACTTTCATCAGATCAATCAAAACTTTTAACAGCTTTATGCCTTTGCTCACTCACGAAAATATTGTTTTTGTTTTTTTTTGTTTAACAGTTGGCGCGAGATAAAAGTATTTCGTGTGCCGATCTGTTTGTTTTAACATCGCAATGTTAACGAAATGATTTGCTATTTATTTATTTTTTTTTTTAGTCAAATAATTGATGCGAAAACAGTTGAAAGAGACTTCGATGGTTTATTTCATATATTTATGTGCATATCCACGTGGCGATAATTGTTGACCGCTTAAGTAAGTTTTCAATATTTTCTTATTTACTTTACAGTTTAGTTCTAAAATTTTGTGGCATTTCATTTATTATTTTTTCGCCATGGTTTATATTAGTTATGTTTATGTTATTTGCAGTTGACTAATGGCCTCTGGCAATGTATACTATGACAATTTGTACTAATCCGTTCACGAGAGTCAGCGCATGTAATGTATACATAGTCGTTTGATTTCAAGCCTGAGCTACACGACAATCAAGTAAAAAAGTGAATTTTGCTCAAATAACTTAGTAAAAGGTTTTAAAGTATTTTGTTATTTGCGGGCTGTTAGGTGATCGGTCATCAGGTTTAAGTATTTTCATCAAACATTAGTAATCATATGTGCTACGAGAGTGCTATGAGAGTTATGAGAGAGGAATATCCCGAAATTCTCGTTTTTTTTTTTTTTAATTTTTTTTTTTGTTACGTACTATATGCGTACATAATGACCATGTTGTATGTACTTTAATGTGTGCGTAGGAAATTGTATTTAACATTAAATTTTTCATATCAATTTCCGCGACAGAGCGACTTTCCTCAAAGAATCTATAAAGACGAAAATGGACAAATCGTCTGAGGGTTCCTCATCTGGATTCTGGTCGAAGACACTTCAGGATTTTTAAAACATTTTACATTAACGAAGTGTCTCGTAAATAAGAAAAATATATTTTTGAAAGGTTTACAACTTACAAAAACTCTTCATTTTTCTCAAAAAAAATTCATAAAAATCCTGTGAAGTACTTTCTTAAATATATCTTTCTCTTTTGAATTTTTTTTTAAACGATTTGATTTTTTTTTAAGGAAATTAATAAAATTAGAATTTTTTATAAGGTTTTTTCCGGGTCAAAAAATACTGTAGAAATTGTTGAAAAATTTTTTTCAAATTAAACATATTTTTGAAAAGGTATGTTTCACGTTTTTCTTAACGCATTCAACACCAGCTTTTTAAAGATATGAATCGCTTTCTAATTTTATATAGCATAGCTATGTTTAGCATAACTGATAAATACACAAGTATTATGGGAACTTTATAACTTTCCTACACTTTCTGTTTCACGCAAATATATCTATGTATATATGTAGTTCAGAGAAAAAAGTGACATATATATATATATATATATATATATAGAACAAATTTTGAGGATATCGAAGAAAATTTTTCCAAGGACACTTTATAAATATGATACACAGTTCGAAAGATTCATCGGATCAAAGATTTACCTGATATTAGTTTCATTTTTGCTCAGAACTTGGTTTGGTCGCAGTGACTGTGTCCATTTCCGCGATAATATTTAAAGCTTGAGTTTCAAAAATGGTAAAGACCTTATTAAACATAAGTTTACGTTAAAAAAAAATTATATAATGTATGTTCTGGATTAAACTAACAATGGAATGAGTAATGCCATCCCTCCTTACTAGCGTTGTCATGTTGAATCAGTAGAGTCTGTTTAGAAACAATTCTCGCTTTATGGTTGTAGGAATCTCGTTACTTTCTTAGACTATCACTACTCTATAACTCTACCTTTACGAGATCAGAGCAGGCTCAGCTAAGGTAACGCTTTCTTACTGATGTGCATAAAGTTCACTATAGACTTCTTTAACTTTAATATATAAAATAAACTTATCATAGTTCTTTTATAGGAACTAGCCATTCATAAAGCTCGGACGATGTAAACGAGCTGTTCAACCTGTTTGACACTTTTCGCAAAATTCTAAATTATGTTTATAATGTCATTATTGAACTCTTCTTGAACTCTTATTTCTTATAATACTTTAACACTACCAGGGAACACTCACATATCTTTTGCATTTTTGTCTACAACTTTCGATCAAGTCAATATAGATCTGAAAAGCTGTCACCCAAGTATTTTTGGTTCAAAAATTGTACCGATTTCTTTATTAATACGTCTACAAATAACGAGAAAATTTTAATTCCAAATGACTTCCAATGTATTTCCCATTCCCGTCTAACGCATATTGGATTGGATTTTATCGTTCATTGTGAATGTGTTAGTAAACTGTTTAGAAACATTTTTGCTATTGAGCATGAAAGTGCAGTCTGAACTGAACATCTGTGTCATAAGTTTCCGAAAATATCGCCATGGGATCGAATGCAAGTTACAGAAGGAAATGTGAAAAATATTGTTGCGAGGTAGTTTTAGTTACTTTGTCGGGGTGTTTGCAGGTAGATCTCGCCGACATTTTAACCTGATATTCTTAATCGATCTCTTCTCTTTGTTTGTTCTTTTCTATTGACAATTTTTTTTTTTCTTTTGTTTTGTTTAATTTAAGATTTTTTATTTAATTTCATATGTAAACTAAAAAATAAATATCGCAGCTCAACTCTAAATCTAAGGGCTATCTTTGTTTGAGCTTTACACCACACTATCTGTGATTTGGGTGAAATGTGCACAACGTGCTCGTTTTCAGCTTTATCGAATTATTTACAAACAGCATTTGCTTATACGAAGTGCTTGTTATTTTACTGTTCAATTTGGAAGGAAGCGTTGTTGAAAGCAATCGATTTTCGTCGATCATAGAAAATGGACGTACTACGAGACGTACTCTGGGAGAAGAAAAAAAAAAACCTGAATGAAGCTTGGCAAACTTACTCCCTTTAATTATCAACTGTTTCATTGGATGAATGCTCGACGAGCGTCTAAAGACGACCTTTTACGCACTTTTTTTTTGACACTTTAAAGGAGAAGGAAAGTAGTGACTGGAAGTCGACAATTCGTAAATATTTTTCATAATAAAAATGGTGTCGTGTGAAACTAATGCAAACTCAGAATACACAAAAAAAAAAAAAAAAAAAAATGAATTTTTATGGATCGTTTAGATGAATGGACTAGCTTTGTCAACGATAGGACAAAATACATCCGGTAGCGTGACGAGTTTCTATTACTTGTTGATCCTTTGCGTTCATTTTTATTTTCTTGTTGTTGTTTTCTTCTTTTCATAGTTTCTCATAGTTGAGTTATACATTGATGTCGGTTGTACTCTGGCCAACGATAGCATAAAAATTGAAAATATCAATTCAATCTTATTAGAAATGCTTGTAAATGTGTAAAACATTGACTGACGTTATAAAAAATTTAATTGTAAAATGAAGCGAGCAACTTGAAAATATATTTTTGTGTAGATAAGAACAATTGCAAGCGGTTTACTACGCGGATGACCGTAACCATATTCAAATTGGTTTATGAAAAATGGAATAACAAATGTATAATAAACGTGCTGATGCTACCGGAAAATTCGAAAAAGTGGCAGTAACTACTGCCTTAACTTAACTACTGGACTGTCAAGTTTTTAAAACTTAGTCAGGCGGATCATGCCTGCACTTTAATAATGCACTCCACGAGCTTATACAAAAAGAAGAAACCATAAGCTCCCCGAAAGAGCTAAGAGAAGCAATTAAAATATTTTAATTTAAACTTTAGCAAAATCTTAAATATAATAAAATGCAAATGCAAACATAGCACGTGAGAATTCGAGGAGAACACCACCTAACATCAAAAAATTTTTTTCGTGTTACAGAAATACCTTATAAATCAAATTAGGAAAGATGATGTGACGGCCTGTTAATGGTGCAGTTGTCTTTGCTCGGTATTTATGTTTCTGTATCGAAATTAAAAGATAAAAAGCAAAAGACATTTCTTTTTATCAAAATCAACAAACACCCACAGTATTAAACACTCACACTTTTGAAAAAAATTAAATGAACAGCAAAAAATTGTTAAATTTTTTACACAACGTACACACACCTTTTTACAAACATGCAAACATTTGCATGCACATTGTTGGTAACAAGTTAACAACTACAACAGATCGCCTAGTCACCCATAAAACGCATATAAATTTATTTGATTCACTTGGCGTTTAATTATTCGCTTGCTTTCTATGTTTATAAACTCAAATAATTCAAACTAATTATGACGCTTAACAAGCAATGCAAACTGAATTTATTCGTTTGTGGAAGACAGACGTGTATTTTGTTTTTTGATGAATGTGTTTCATAGTTTAACGCTCGCTTTGCTTTCTATTTTAATTTATTTTCTTTATTTTATTATTATTATTATTATTATTATTTTGTTTTTTTTTTTGGTTGCATGCTTCAACGAATTATGTATCTGTCCACTTTAACCGCTATTGCAATTGTTGTTCGAAACGCGTTGTCTTGCTTTACCTAATTTTTAATGTAATTAAATATATTAATATTAACACTGTTTTAATTTTTTTTTCATAATTTTATTATTTATAATATAAAAAACATTTATTAATTAATTCTATATATAAGAGTATTTACTGTTTTTTAATAGTTTCCTTTTTCACTATAATACATGTATTTACGCGTATTATTTCGCAAAAGCATTCGCGTTAAGAAATTCGCACTTCCTTCCCATTCAAAACACTAAAAAAAAAAAAAAAAAAAAAAACGTGATTTTAACCAATAAATAATTGAAATCAACAATAGAATTATAATAAAATTTTTAGGAATGCGACAGTCATTACCCCCACAATTATCATGTTTATTTTGTGTGTAATGTATGTTGTTATTAGAAAAAGTCTTTTTGACGCGCACTGTTTTAACGATGTTTACAAAATATTTAAATTATTTTTTAAATTTGCGTTTCAATCACGATAACTTTAAGAAGAAAAAAAATTTATTATATTATATTAATTAAAGTTTATTTATTTATTTATTATTATTATTTTTTTTTTTGGTAGATTTTTCTTGTGGTTTCACGCTTTAATTAACTAATTTTTTTTACACATTATCTACTATATTTTAACTTTAATTTAAAGTTAAAAAAACCATATCTCTGCCTTTCTTGATTTCTTGATTTCTTGAAATTCACACACATTGAAATAGAAATGTTTGGATTTATATAGTAGCTCTATTTCTTTCTCTCTCTTTCAGACTCAAGTAAAACAATCGTAAAATTATCTCCTCTCAGAGTAACATTTTCTTTTGCTTTTGACTGAGAGTAAAATTTACTTTGCCGTATATTTCTTAACGAGGCCCCAAAAAGATGCTGAGAATAGTAAAATGCAATTTCTGAGAGTAAAATTTACTTTGGTGTACACTTCTTATCGAGGCCCTAAAAAAGTGCTGAGAATAATAAAATTCAATTTCTGAGAGTAAAATTTACTTTGCTGAACCAAAGAAATAAAACAAAAACACTGGTTATATGGAAAGAAATCTCCTCTCAGAGTAAACAAAACTACAATAACAATACCAGCAATACTACGATGCACCCAAGTAATCAAAGAAATTTCTCTGAGCGCAAACAAGACTTTGCAAAGCAATGCCAGCAACACTCAAAGTAAGTAAAGAAATTTCTCTCAGAGTAAACAAAATTACAATAACAAACTAAGTTTTCAAAAAAAACAAAAATTCTTATTTATGTAAGAAAAACGTAAGCAAGTTATTGGGTACATGTTGTCGAGCAAGGTTTTGCAACTGTTAGGAACATTTCTTTGTAAATGTTGTTACGGTTGGATGGCGGGAAATGTACTTCCTGTTTTATTTATTTTCTTTTCTTCCATTTTTTTGAAGACATTGTGTTGATGATACATGTTGCCCAAAACAATTTTATTTTTATTCGATTCTTTTCACACGATTTTGATTGAAGACAATTAGCAAAACTGAATGTTTATTTTGGAAAATTTATTTGATAATAATACCATTTAATAAACAGTTGAATTTAGATATTAATTAGGTACTAGTTATGTACGCGTATAATAAAAAAAAAAAAGTTTTTGACATTTTTTTTTGTAGATGGATTTTGATCTTAGTAACAATTATCATATTAAACAATATTACACAGTACGTGGAAGGTAATAGATATATAAAAAGAAAATATTGTGACGCTTATTACACAAGTTTGCGCAAGTGCACAAACTCTACAATTCTGATATTGTTTACAATATAATGCTGAAGAAGAAGTCCAGCTTTCGTAAGTTCGTCAAAACTTCGCGGCGCCTATAGTGAACATGCTTTATCAAAACCAGCAGCGCGCGAATAATTTGCCCGTTTTCAGTCTGGAAATTTCGATAGTAAGTTACTCCACACGCTAGTTAGCGAATCGCAGAGGAAGTTTATAAAATTTGGCAGACTTTGTATCGTTGCGTAGCTAAACATTGACGAAAAAACAGTTTTAGTCCATTTGTCGATGGTCGAGTCAACATTATCGCATCAATAGGAATTGTCGAAGTCACAAGAATGGGTTTTGGTGTGGTGTAACGCCGAATGGGATTTCAAAGGTTTATGTACGACGTCCTAAAAGACCTCGAAGTTTGTTGTGTTCACATTAAGGATACTCCTACCACAAGCTTGAAAACCGATTAAGGTTCTAAGATTTGACTACAAATGTTCCAAAGTGCGAATTTGGGTGAAGTGAACTATTTCGCTTATTACCATATCCAGAGTATGTGAAAACGACAAAAAATTACGACATGGAGAAAACGTTCATGATCTAAGCCATTGTCTTGGGTTTATTAATTTCTATCGAAAGTCAATTCTCAAAGCATCCGTCCACCACGACTAGAAAAAAGGTCAAAAGAGAAACGATAAACGAAAAATTGTTTGGGCAAATTGCGCTAAAGAAACATTTATTTCTAAAAACAACTTACCGACGTTTCGCTTCTAGCTTACCCGATTAAAAGATGAAATCTATCATGTAGGATTGACGTTTTAGATTTTAGTGGATGGGAACAGTTTTACAGCAATACGTTAGTGATTGTTGGGAAACGCTTGGAGACAGCACGCCGTTAGAGCACTTACGATCGCGCAACAAGCAATACATTCCGGCCTTAAGCACTTCCAGTAAATCTTGGAAGGCCGCACATTTGGCATTTATTCAGATCACAAACCTCTTATGATTGCTTTCTGCTAAAAGATGGGCAAAGCCTTGCAACTGCGTTAATCGGACTACATTGAATGACGTTGCACGAATTAAAACTATTGCTATGAACAAGCAGTATTGATCTGAAATCATTGGCGCGATATCAAGAATCAGATGAAGAATTAGAAAATTTACTTCAATTCTCATCATGCACTTTGTGTTTTGAAGAAAATCAAATTACGTTACGTCATCGCTACTATAAAAATCTTGAATTTGTGATTATTTTCGTCCAAGTTTCAATAATGTGTTAGCGTTTTTTTTTTTTGAACCAATTCAACATATTTGCAATAATTTTTTTTATTGTCGTTTATAGCAGACGTAAACGTACACGTGCGTTACATTCGGTGTAAATGCGCAAGCAAACATGCACGAAGCTATGTTACAGACGTGTTCATTGGCCAATTTGCACATTTATGTAGGTGTGCTTATAATTTGTGGTTACTTGTACCTTTCGGTTGCTTGTCTTTGGTTAATAAAATTTCGTGTTCATCTGCTAGAAGTTTGTTTGCTGCGTTTGTTACGATTCACATTTATAACTAACTCGAACTCGATTTATTTGTAATCTAAGCAGAATTGATTTGATACCATTATCCAAAGCTCATAACTCATAAGAATCAATTTAGGAAAATTTATAAACGAGAAGCAAGCAAGTAAAAACTTTATACCGAGCCATGGCGTACCATGAAATACCATACGGTACTTCACTTCGTTTTTTATATGACGAGTTTTGCATTACGCGGGGCAGTGGTCGAAAATTTGGTTCGATCCAAACCATTTTCAAAAGCGAAAGATGTCAGACGGACAGACCCATCTTCTATCGTTATGATAACAGATTGACCCATTCTGAGTCCTTCTAGATATTGCATACGTTCGCACAAAATTAATATTTGGTATTTTACGGATCTTTCACGAAAATTTTATTGCTCATGAATAAATATGCGAAATATCGAAAAAAATATGTTTCTCTGGTTGCTACGCATGTAGAAGCTGAAAACGGATTTTAGCGCTTTCAAGCTGTGCTTGGAGCCTAAACCTAACCTAAGAACACATTACATATTACATATGCTGTAGTTACGAAAATCCCAAATCCAGTTAATCTCAGCTAAGTAATTTTCTCTAATCATAAATTCCTAAAGAAGGAAAAACACACATGCACATTCGAAGGCGCGTCATACAGCTGCAGGCCGATGAAAACGATTAGCGGGAAAAACAAACAGGGACTAAGTATAAAAAGAATGAATTTGGGTACAGAATTTGTAGCAAGGGTTTAAGGTGGGTTCCTGCCTGAAAGGCTTAACCCCACGGTGGCCCAAGCCACTTTAAGCGTACAACGCCCCCTGGCGAGTTTGACAATCCCCACAGAGTAGGGACCTAAACAACACCAGAGTCCAGAATTTGGGTACAGTGACATGCTTGTAAAATTGTATATAATTAGAATATTTGTGGAACGGAGAGTTAGTCGAGCAAGAACAAAGTCGTTGAGAGTACGGCCAAAATAAATTGCGAATAATCCTACATTTAAGGAACATAATTGTAAATAAATGATCCTACTGTCAAGGTATATAATTGTAAATAAAAAAACTTTGAAGTGTATTTCTCTTGACCAAAATATCCTCGATCCAATGATACGAACTGTATCTCAGAAAAGCGAATTTTATAACATTATATTTTGGTCGAGGGCGTGTAATTGATAGATACACTCCTCTAAGCCAAGGAGAACAAGCGTTGTTCAGCTGGCCAGAATTGATTTTCTTATTCTCATTCATACCCAACTCTTTGGTCGCAGGAAAAGTACATAAAATAGTTTTCGGTTCCGCTTTAAAAGAAGGTGCTGCTCCGAAGATGCGCTCTCAAATGTAATCAGATTTATTTATAATAGCTTAAATGAAGGCTTTAGTGTGTTGCTGGTAAATTTTTTTGATTTTCAAAGACTTCGATAAAGGCAGGGCTTTGTTTGTTCAGTGAGTTATAGAGTATTGCAATGGCCTAGATCCGTTGCTCTTCTCAATCTATATGAATGACTTTACTTTTCTTTATACTTTAGTTTAATTGGTAAGATTCCCAGTTTCTGTGGAAAACATGTAATTATTTTATCTTTTGAAACACGGTTTAACACTAAAAACTTATTTTGAAAAAGTTTCATTCCTAACATTTGAAGTTGCACGTCTCTTCTCCCAGAAAAGATAAAATTGCTTTGCTTCAATTCTTTATCCTTTCTTCCAATGGTTATTCCAGTTCGTCTTTGGCGCCTTGGTATAATAGCAAATCGATGTTACGACGCTGTGTTGGTAAGACAAATATGTGAATGGTGATATGGTTGCCACCTCCAATGCTAATGGGAAGTCTATGAAACGGATGCTTTGTCTAAATCGTAGGCCACATCCAAGTACTTCTTTATTACCAGTATTTAGAAGTGTCTCGCCTTAGCCATCTCTAGCGTGATCGAGCAGATTTTCGAGTAATTAAATTCGGAAATCTTTAGAATCACATTTCGAGTCCTTCATAATTGTGAAAGTGCTAGAGTGCGGTAGATAGTGATTGGTGCGATGACTTAAGAAACCTTAAGACAACATTCCATTCATTTCCATTTGACTTTTCCTAAAAAAACCAACCGTTACTTGTACTTCAAGTGTGCTTAAACTATAAGAGATACAGTTCATGATCCGATTTATTATGGTGCGTGCGAAGTCTTGGTCGCCATAAAAGCTTGTTCTACACGCAGATGAGCCGCGAGCATCTCTCTGCTCCAGCCAACCAATCTAGTTTCCTTCATCAATTGTCTGAACAAAAGCGCGCAACAGGATTGTCATAATTTTTGGGTAGTTAGTCCTCTCAGCCGCACCGCTTGATCGTGAATTTGGACGTTGTGTTTTAAGTTATTCCGCTTTTTCATATATGCTCATAACGCTGCGCGATCAATGTCTTCCAGGTTATGCGTGCTCCATTTTATTGAAGGCCATTGAAGCACTCTGCCTTTGCGTGCCGAGGAAAATTTTGTTTGCTCAATGCACGTTTCACACCTTGTCTGCACTTTTCACATCGTGCCCATGATCCCAATGCACAAATCTCCTAAGCAATTATGTCAAGAGGCAGAACAATATATTACTCATACTAATGCCGATGTTACGTTTACGCTTTCAGCATTTTCCTTTGAAGGTTGCTTGCGTTCGCTTCAACTAGCACTAGCTAATAATAGCATAGTTTCTTTTTTGTAAGGTAAAGAAAGCACATTCCTACCGTTTCATTGCTTACGCTCTCATCTTTAAGATTATGAGAGCGCAAGAAATAATCTGCGGTAAGTTTGTCATTGGACATCGTTCTCCATTTGTTCAGAGATTCAGGACAGGTTCTACATATGTCGTCATCATCGAGTGATGTAATGGATAATGCTGTCTATCGTTATTGTATTTCGCCGAAGAAACGCTAATTTCTTTCATGCATACCTCTGTGAGTGTTGTTATTTTATATATATCGCGAGGAACGGTGTATTCATCTAACAATTTACATTATTATTGCTTTTGTTAGAAGGAATGCTTGCTACATTTGTTGGTTTCGGTAAGAAAACTGCTTGATTTGTTATTGTTGTTGTAAAAAAAAAAAAAAGGCTGTTTATTGTTCGCATGTTGAATACATCGTTTGGTCTCTTCGAATGTAACATGATTTTCTATCTGCGTACTTTGCGTATGACTTTCCAGTGCTGGTATGTGCACAAGTTCACGGTCTGAGCATTGCTACATATCTTTGTATACCTGCACACGGGTACAGTATACGATTCGCACTTATGTCCTTGTCTTTGGTGTATATATTTGATGTATAATGTCAGGTAACAAGTATGATGTAGGAGTTATGTCATCTAAATAAAAGGGAACCAAACAGGCAATGCGATTGCAAAATCGCTTATAGTGTAACCTAGAAATCAATTAACAAGTTGTTAAAACAGCGGAAAGCATTTGCCGCCAACTAGTGGGATTTTCTTACAAGCTTTATTCTAAACGCTACTGCGCAATACACGAAGGCCGGAGTCAATTGTTTCTCGTCTACATCCGACTATTTATTGCGATTTTTGCAAGACGCCATCATCTCTCTGCAAAATGAAAACTTTCCCTACATTGCGACGGGACTGAAGAGACTTTCCATGTAAATTATCGAAGGCTTTACAAAATCTTGAAAGAGATTCCGAAATTAAATAGGGAGCAGGTCATCCAGTCATCCATCCTTAATAACGCAATGCAAGAAACTTTTCATTAGAAGACATTGCTTGAGTTGAAAAGGCTGCGCTCTGGCATCGTAACATAATAGAAAACTTTTGCGACTTCAAATTTGGTATTTCAGAGTAGTAGTCACAAGGAGCTCTTTAATTTCACTGTGCCTATAAAATACTGTTGGTTAGTTACGAAAATCTCGTGAAAAAGAAAAGAAACGCATGTGGAACTTGCGACGTCTTCGCCGTATTGTCCAGAATGCAACTAATAGCCTGGTCGCGAAGATCTAACTTAACGTAACGTGAAATTCTAATATCAAGACATCAGCAGAAGACTTTAGTAGCTGTACATGCGATGTTTCAATTGTGTCTTTATCACCATAATATAACATTTTGCCCTATTCTTTGATTGGAACGAACATAGGTTGATATGTTTATACAAAGTGTCAGAAAAAAAAAATTACTACGAGTCAGAATTCGATTGTCGTACAGAATAAAGAGAGTGTACTCCAAATATTTGGGCTCCTTTTCAACCAGCTCATAGAGTCCTTCATGAGGCTATTCTAAACCGTGTCTGTTTTTTTTTTTTTTTGCGTACAAAGACGAACTTACTTTCTCTTAAGTTTTTTGGAGAGTAAGGTCCGCACATTGGATCTTTGTGATGTGCTGTACCGGACTGGAAGTCTTTCAAACGTTCTCTCATTTTGTTTAAAAAAACTGACTGGCCTACTGTGTGACCTGCTGCAATGATTTCTCCAGGTAGTCGTAAATTTTAGCCTTCAGTAGGTTTGGCTGAAATGCTGTCTTTGTACACCGACCTTAAACTTAAAAGCATGACAGGAAGCTCCACAACCTATTTACGAGATTGTTATCCAGATAAAATGGCTGCCAATGTGAACATAGAGTTCTTTGTTTGATCCTTAGTATAGTTGGGGTTAGATTTAGTATACATTTTTTTTATTATTATTTATTACTATTATTATTATTATTTACTTATTTTAGTGATTTTTTTATTTTTTTTTAATTTTGCGTGTTATAAAATGCGCGCATTACTCGTCCGTCACATAGGTTAGAACAAAGGAACCAGGAGTAGATTCCGATGTGTACGATGTAACGTGGCATATGAGTGTAAAAAGTTATATTAAGGAATTGATGGATGTCATCGGAAAAAAAGTTACTCTTAGAAATTGTCTCAAAGCGAGTGAGTGTCACTGCTAGTGGCAGTTAGCAACTTCCAACTACAGCCGCTGTTACGAGAAATCAAAGTTACCTCTTGGGTGTGTGTGTGTGGTCTGTGCTTTATGCGGTATTCTGTGAAAGAAAAAACCATATGCATTTTCGCCTCAAGATGCCTCCCGAAGGGTATCTAAAACCTAATATCAATATCAAATGGACAGTTACGATCGATTTTTTCCCAAATCTGTATGCTTGCTAGGCTTTCCTATTGGGTTTTGCAAATCAATGCGCAGTTATTAGTGGTTTTTCATAAAATGTGACCATCGCATATATGAATTTATATAAGTTTCTGGGTATATTTTGAAAATGAATTTTAGGATCATGACAGCAGAAAGAAGAAGAAGAAAGAAAAAAAAAAAGGAAAAAAATCATGACTCGATAATATCGTAAACTTCATTATAATGTTTCTATTGTTTTGTGAAATGTTTGTTGTTTTACATTCTATTGCATTCAATTGATGTCATGATCGCGTAGAAAACAGTTTCGCTTAACTGCAACAAATAAGTGCAACGAATGCAGCTAACGTATAACGTGTATACGCCAATCTATGTATTGTGGAAATCAGAACTAATAATTTAAGGCCATTAATAGCAGGAAAAAAAAAAAAAGAAGCAAAGCAGCCGAGAAGCAGCCGATGTATACGAGAATGACAGCAATAGCATTGCTGCATTGCATCGTCAGCGGCAATAGCATTAGCAAAACGAAACACGAAAAACAACGATTTCTTTATTGCACCAACAAAGTCATAATTTAGATCTAATTGCGAGATACGGTTGTGTGTGTGTGTGTGTGTGTGTGTGTTTGCAAGAAGCAAATTTGTGAGAGGTGAACCGTGAAACATGCGCGAACAAACAAACAAACAAACAAACCGAAAAGGAAAGCAAGCAAGCAAAAAAAAAAAAAAGTGAAGAAGCCAGGCCATGCTTGCTATGGATGATAATAAACAAAACAAGTGCTGATGGAATTTATGCCTATAAAGTGTGCGGCGAGGAGGAAGGTATCGCGGAGGAAACGACGAAATTAAATTAAATACATGTAGAAAACATACGAAACGCAACGTTAACGCGAAAAAACAAAAGGGTTTGAAATATTTCCTCATTTCTCATTAAAAAAAAAAAAAAAAATTTAAAACAAAGTCAAAAGAAATTTAAAAGCGTTGAACATACGATCGTTAATAAGTGGAATCCTTATGTCTAATACGCAAAACGGCAAATACTGCTACTACTACCCAACCCGACATCAGGTGATAGGCAATGTCATATCATAATATCATCTTGGCGTTTATGGCTTGCAACGAGCGCGACGGCTGACTATTGCGCATCGAACATAGAGAGTTTGCGTGTTTGTTGCATATTAAATTGCAGTATTTTTTAGGTTTCTGTTGATAGGATTAGCACATCACACACACGCACAACGATATGTGTAGGGAACGAGGAGCACGGGAAGTATGATTTTATTTCGATAAATAGATGTGCGTTCATGGAACGCCTTAGCATGTATGTATATAACGTTTCTCACTTATTTGATTTCCGTTTTACTCGTTCCCTTACATGCTTACTTAGATCGGTATACTTATATATATATATAGTGTGATAATTAAAATCGATAACTTTTATGAATTCGTAACAATTGTTAAAAAATATTTTTAAAAAATTTTCTGTTAACGAACGATAGAAGTTAAATCAGAACCGTAAACAATTGTTCGAAGATCTTTGCCTTTTGCAAATAGAATCAAAGAATTAATCTAAGTTATATGGTCGCGGTGCGTACATGAAAACAGCAAAACTAACACATGCATATAACGCTGCACATAAATACTCTGCAGATTATAATATAGAAAAATGCAATAAAAAAAAGCTGTACGATCGTGGCTACATGTACCACTTGCTCTAACGATGATTACAAGTAGTCATGCAGAGTCAGCCATCCAGGCATTCAGCCAGTCAGCCAGTCAGGCATTCAGCCAGTCAGCCAGTCAGGCAGTCAGCCGGTCAGCCAGTGAGTTAGTTAGGTAGCTAGCCAGCGAGCCACTCATAGAATCATTCCTCATGTTTATGTGATTGTGCTTGTTTATGGCTCGTGCAACATTTTCCCGCACTTACGTTTAACTAATGATACTGCCAACATGAAACTAATGAATGAATCTGCCACTTTCAAGTAAATTTATTGAGAACCACTCCTAATGAGATATTTTCATCTTTTTGTGTATGGCTGGCTGCTAGCACAGTTTGAACATAGCACAAGCAACCAATCGGTAGCAGGAGCAGCAGCAGCAGCAGCAGCAGCAGCAGCAGCAACAGCAGCAGCAGCAACAGCATTATTAGATAGAAACACCGTTGCTTTATGCATCCATAGTACGTATTAAATAAAAAACAGATGTCTGCATTCCGTGCTATGTGGGAATGAAATGACTGTTGCATGCATATAATTGCACGAAACGTGCAACCAAATTGCGGTCCGAATGTATAATACTACTACGTCGTATGTATGTATGTTCGGGAATGTGTATTAACAAAAGTATTTGAGTGTTTTCGCCTCGGTCCATAAGTATTATATATATATATATATATATATATATATATATGTGTATATATGAGTAATTGTAGCAAATGGTGTGCGCTCTTGTCAATCTTAATCGGTTCGTATGTTTTACAATACAAAACATAATCGTTTTTAACAAAATGTAACAAAATGTTTTCAACTAACGCTTGAATTCTTAACGAAAATAACAGCAACAACACAGCAACACATAGCAAACGAAGTTGGATAAGTGATGCGATTCGAATGTATATAATACCTTATATCTATCTATCTGACTATCTATGTATATGAAAGAAATTTTACAAAAAACTATATTGATGGAAAGAAGAAAAAACGCGCAGTAAGTAATGAGAAGTAGGAGAAGTATAACGAAGACAAGGTGAAGGAAAACAATTAGAAGCAAATAATAAGAAGACATATACATATATATATATATGTACATATGTTAAGGTAAGTTGCAAGCATACAATAAGATTTCTTTCATGAACGAGGTAAAGAAAAAAAAAAAAAAAAGGAAAAGAAAAGAAAAGGAAAATAGATTCAGGGAAAACATGAAGCGTCGTTCGTTGTTATGTTGTTATGAAATAATTACAAAGTCATGATTGCAGTAATAACTTAACTAATGCCTGCAATGAGATATCAGCAAACTGTTGCCTGAACTCAACCAATAACAATAATAATAATAATGTTCAGTTCGTTTGAATGAATAGCAGTTAATGTGTACATTTAAGTAATATTTCTCTGACAAGTCAGTCATTAACAAAGAAAATATATATATAAGTAATTGTATGAAGAAGCAAAACTGATTTTTTGAGTTCGCTTGTTTACATTGATCGCAAGTGAAGTGAATATTTTGAATTAACCTCAAAACTCTTATCGTCAACATTAACGATATTATCTTTAAAAGCTAAGTTTAATTATTCCAGAACCAATCGTATAGTCAATCCACCAGTTATTTTCTTCTACTACTTCATCCCAAAATATTTGTATTACTTTGAAAATTCAACTCGTACATACAAATTTACAACCAATAATTGTTCAAAATCGAATTAAATGAATTTTTGTTTTGTTTTTTTTTTTTAAATTTTGCAAAAGTTTAAAAAACAACTTTACCTCCTGAGGAGTACAATCAATTTTTTGAATGATTAAGGCGTTTACCAAAAAAAAAAAAAAAAAAAAAAATATAAAAAAAATAGTTGAGAGTATCGAACATTGTGTGTGTATGCAGGTATTTGACCATGCAACTGACATTTACAATGTTGACAAATTTTGGTTGGTAAGAATTTAAAAAAAAAAAAAAATTTTATTAAAATTTTTAAACCTTACCTTTTGTGATTAAGTTAACATTTTAACCATTTACTTTACAAATCGAAATATTAATTAAAAAATGCCAGTTAATACGTACGGCTTAAATAAAATATGCCGGCATTATTCATTTATTAATTTATTCGATGATTAGTCACATACATACATACATACTTTTCCAACTAATGTAATAATTATACACTCTTAAGACCATACATTAGGCTGGGTAGTGGCTGTATGAAAGCAAAAGCAAATAAAAAAATTATATTCGGTCGTGACCGAATCTTTTATACCCTACTCCGTTATCTCAAAGACAGAAACCGGAAAAGAACTATATTTTCATGCTCTAAAATAGGCAGTGAACGCAGATGACATTTTCTGCATGTATGTGTGTGAGCGTTGTGGGCGTATCCTCCCAAATTCTTTAGCAAATTTTTAGGCAAATTTTTCGTTTTCGCTAACGGGAGTATATTTATCACAAATACTACACAACGACACAGATAGACAGATGGACAAACGAACAGGCGGACATGTGTGGCTGCATTCCGAATATGAAACTGGCCAAGAATTTTTTATAGTTTGTGGGGATTTTGAAGCTTCTTTCTGTCCGTTTCAATGATATTTAAAACAAATATTACTTTGAACACTATAATCTTTAATAGGCGTGGTCAATTTTGGACATGTTGCACAAGTGCTATCGATCAGTGCTATTGTTCATTTATCAGCTATGGTTTATGAGCAACGAGCAAAAGCCAATTTTTTATTTCTTTTGAAAAACAGTGGTGCTGTGGGCGTGTCCCTCAACCAATTTGATCCATTTTGAATAGCGACATGCGTGCAATAATTTCCAAAATTTCTGCAAAATTTGAAATCGATAGCTTCATTAGTAGGAGAATGTTCAAAACAGATATTACATAGACAGACAGTCAGACAGACAGACAGACAGATAGATAGACAGATAGATGGACAGACACATGGATATGCTTAACTCGATTTAGAATTTGATATTGATCAAAAATATATATACTTTATGGGGTCTCTGGTGGGTCTCTTTCTGGGCCTTGCAAACGTCTTGACAAAATGAATATACCACTCATCCGTCGATGATAGGTAAGAAAGTATGTGAATATGTTAGAACTAGGGAAAATGTTCCTTGCATTGGAACCCGAAAGAGAATATATATGCAAACATTAAGATATGTACATAAATACATATATACTTGCGCACGTGTATTGATATGATTGCACGGATGCCTAGATCTGATATCCCCATAAATATATTTTAGTAAATAATACTACGTAATATTATGCAGATGTATAAGATAAGGAGCCGTATATCCACATATCCATACCCCCCTCCCGTTTAGTAATGAGAATGCTATGAGCTTCTGCACACATGCAAATGTGTATGCAGTACAATAAACCAAACATGACAGTCAACAACGTTCGTAGATGAGAGATTTGTATCTTATTAATAGAATCAATAGCTTGATCAAACTCGCGATAATTCTCATTATAGATCTTATAAAGCGAAAGCGTAAACGATTATGAAGCTGATAATTTGTGTGGCACAACGGCATTTTAAGTGGCACATAATGGCTAGCAAATCTAGATAGTGCATTGAAGAAGAATTTATTAAGTAATCCAGGAGAGAATACCAAAGCGCTCAACGAGCAAGTTAAATTTCAATTTTAAGGCAAAAAGTGCACCAAGGCCGGCACATTGTCTAAACTGTAGTTATCAATAGTGCTGGAGAAGGTACACTGTTTTGCATTTATTCAAAATGAACGACATTTACTACGCAGGCTCTTAAAGTCATTCTACCGGTGCGCAGCTTCTTATAGTCATCCTAAAGAATACCAGCATCGTCATTGGAATGAAAATATGGGAAATTGTTACGTCATCGACGTACATCAAAATCGTAGCAGTATAACTGAGGACGTCATTTACGAATGAAACAAACCAGCATGCATCCTAATTGATCTTATTGCGGGACACCGGGCGTTACTGCAATCATTCGAGGTACATACACGCAACACAAGAGGTCATATTCCCAGCAAAATCTATTGAGCGTAGTTTATAAAGTAGCAGATCATGATTCGCTCTATCGAAGGTTTCAGGAAAAGCAGTCGAGATGACATCGAATTGATCATGCTCCCAAAAGAGACTGAAGCTAATTCTAATAAGTTCCGTTAGGAAATGGCGTTAACCGTTTTACTATATCTAATTCAAGTTATGGTAAGCAAGAAGTTCTATATCTTGAGGAAAATAATCTAAATCAGTTGTTAGATCTATGTGGATTATTGACAAAAAAATTGAAATAGAAAACAATAACGGGTCGCAGTCCACCATAAAATACTCTACACAACTCTACAGTTATACATATGATTGATGATATGATGATATAAATATAATTCGTTATAAGGGAAGCGGTCGAAGAAGTAGTCTGATCCCTACCATTTTCAAGAGCCCTACCATTTCCTTGGGTCAAAACACGTCTATAGTTACAAACCCGGAGAACAATACGGCCGTTGGCGAGTGCGCTGCACTTGCTCACTGCGCTGCACCTAACGAGTGCGTGTATATACATATATACATATATATATGTATATGCGATTGCGTATATATATCGTATTGTACACATATATACTGCAAAGGGACGAGTTTAGATTTAGAAAGCGATTAGTCAGCACGATAAAAAGTGGATCTGTCTCAAGTCCTTCTGGGGATTATATACATCCGCACCTAACAAACTCTTGTACCACAAGTATTGCAGTATATAACAAAGAGATATTAAACAACCAAGAGCCAAATTTATTATGAAGTACCACTTAATGCTGAATTCTACTTTCCAAAGTTATATTCGTTACACTACTTAATATTGAATTAATTAATTATTTTGGCATTTTTATTGATCTGCGGTCGTAAAACTCTCCTTATGGTTTGCTTGTCCAGGTATCAGTCACTTGGTATGAGTGACAATAATAAAAAAAAGTTGATGATCGTAGTCCCACTGCTTACAAAACCCTGTTTAACTAAAGTATTAGATGGACGACGGGAAATAAGGGAACCCCAGTCAGAAACAGACGTTTTTGATTGGTATACAGTAAGGTTGCGTGTAACTTTAATTAATCTACGGGTCTTAAAATGCTTTGGTATTGTAAAAGAATATAACATTTATTGATGCGAAGCGAAGGAAGATGAATGAATAAACAAACTGAGAACTTCTGAAAAGTCAAAGTATTTTTTAAAGATTCAAAGAACACATAAAATTCTTTTGAGTCGGTGTCTGGTGCCGCTGAGCATAGCACAGCACCCAACAACTCTACACCACACTCCCCAATATCGAATTCTCTATGTAAAAAGTAAACACTCTTTGCCCAAACTCGAAAAGTTAGTTTTT
>NW_023998422.1:1449161-1516662 GCF_014805625.2 Glossina fuscipes | reverse complement strand
ATGTAAAAAGTAAACACTCTTTGCCCAAACTCGAAAAGTTAGTTTTTATTTTGTCAAAGTTCATAATATTTTTCACCTATTTTTGTCCTGAAGTTCTAAGAGTAGACCTTCTTACCTTGTTGTTGTTATAAAGAGTTACTTTTCACGACAATTCTTATGCCGTACGAAATCTCAAATATTGACTTAGTTTACTTAACTTTTTACTTTAAATTACTATTTTCGAGCAATGTTTACTATGAAATATTAAAGGCATAGTTTTCGTGTATTATAAGGGAGAGGTTTAAAAAATTGATCTATGCGATCCAAGCTGTTTATCTCAATTTTCATATAACGAAATATTAGGAATGTGCGATTTTCGTTGGCCAATTTTGAAGATCGCAAATTTTTTCGTATAACAATTTTTTCCAGTTGGGCTGTTATGCGAGGAGTGGTCAGAAAAAGGGTGCAATTCATTTTATGTTCAAGAGCTTTCGTTCTCAAGCAAAGATAAGAAAATGAGTTGGTTTTCGTCCAAATACTTGTAGGGTGAGCAAGAAACACACATGGACAGACAGGCGGACAAGCTAAAATCAAAAATCATTTTCTGAGTCGATTGATATAATAAAAGGTGTGTGTCGCAGTGCAGTCCCTCTGGGTGTTGCACTGTCATATAGGGTATCAAAAAATCGCCTCTGATCAGCCTAATTAACGATAAATAGCTTATCCTAAATAACTCATACTAAACCAGATAAACTGCATAGAAATACCTATCAGAGCTACCAAAAGTTGATTGTGAAAGCGGTTCTGATCGACTGACTAATTGACAATCCTATTATTAACAAAGTACAGGCAAAGAATATTCGAGATTCTCTTTGCCAAACTGCCTTCTACTGCGAACATAATCAACGCAATTGCGCGTTTGATCTATTCTCCCATACATCAAACGAAAGCTAATTAATCGTAAATTAGGTTAATATGTAATTAGACGTAAATGAAATATTGTAAAATGTTTTAGTAAAAGTCGATTCATAAATATATGCGATCAGTAAAACAACACCGACATAAATAACTTAATGAATGAATAAACGAAGCAAATAAATAACATAAACAATTTGATGTCTAGCTGCAAGAACTAACAGAAACCGTTTATGCGACATTATAAATATTTATGTTAAAGACATGTTGAGCCTTCAATTACAAGACTAAACAAACGTCGAGTCATTTATGCAAGCTTCGATAAATCGCATATAGGACAACAAGCTCAATATGCTTTCGTTATATAGTGGTAGGCGGTGTGCATCTAAATCACATGCTTGTCGCGGTTATTAGTGCAAAATGCGTCATATTTTTATTTATTTATTTATTTTTTTTTTGGCTTTTAATAATTTCTTTAACAATTTTTGATAATTTTGAAGAAGCTTCTATGCGAGAGAAGACATAGATATCAGGTGTAATAAATAATTTTGATTGAATAGATTTTACTACGCACATGCTAATGTTTATTACATGTAGAAATGTCTTTTATAAAACGCCAAAAGCAACAAATTACAATTTCTTTCCGGCCGTTGTTTGGCAAAGAAGACAATAATCATTAGGAAGATATGAATTATTAAAAGCTCTTCAATAAACGATTTTTAATGCTTATGACATTAGGACACAAATACAGAGGGACGGACAGAGGAATATGCTTAAATCAATTACGTTTTTTATAGTTAGTAAGAATATATTTAATTTATGAGATCCTTGAAGCTTCGTTCTAGATGTAGCAAATGTTTGGGCATAATAAATATATTCGCATCCCTTGAGGGTGGCATTGCGCCGGTTCATGTTACCAAGAAGAGGTAAAAAAGGAAAACATCATTTAAAATCGGTTGGCTTACTTATGAAAAGAGAACATAAAAAGCAAGTATAAATTTCCTAAAAGATCGGCTGGCGAGCGGTTAATGATGGATCTTAGTTTGAATAAAGCATTTTTATTGACTTTTTGAATCTAAAAATCTGTCATTAAAAGTCATAAATTTTTAAAAATTTCAAATGTTACTTCTTGGATTAGTTGATCACGCCACTGTTTCCCGTAGAAATTGTGGACGGGTGTAGAAAGTCCCAGAGGCACAAGGGATACCCGTTCGGTAGGTTAGATTACGTCCGTTCCCGTCCCGTCCGTATTAAGCCCGTGTGTTCGTTAAAGGGTAAGCACGTGCTGTTCTTTTAGTTGTAAAATTCTGAGGAATGCCAGTGAGCCAGAAATATCGAATCTCTCCCTTATTTCACGAAATAGCTAGCTTAACAAGGGCAAGTACGCCGGTGTCATATGCCTTCCTTTCTCCTAAAGCGACACTCTCAAGTTGCCCTAAAATTTAATGTGGCTGATAGGCAGAGAGGAAGGTTATAGGAAGAAACGTTACATAGAAGTGGTTGTTTGCTCCATTGCGCACTGAAACCTATCTCTCGTGGAAAGTGATTAAGCGTTCTTTTGTAAGGTGAACGCCACTAATTAATAATAGTCACATATGCTTGATGTCATGGCGTGATATAAGCTACAAATCATTTTACTTGGGAAATTTCTCATTCTTCTGTAGGCAGCTTCGTCATAAACGGCCAAAATTTATATCATTTTCATTTCATGTATTGATTTATTAAGCAACTACAAAGGCGTAGGCCTATTACCTAGTTACATAGATACATTTCAGGCGTAAAAAGAAACTGTGACATATGTGAGTACACAAGTCAGCTGGATGGCTGCTAATGTAATCATCTTTGTTTATATGTTTTTAATTTTTTTACTTTCACTGAAGCGGACAACTTTGTCTTTCAAGCAATAAGCAAGAAAAATACATGAACACATGTGTATGATCGCCTTTACGAACATTTGGTTCTTCTTGAAGACAGATAAAACCTCAGATAGGATATATATGTCATATTGCGTTGATATAATAAGTTTGGCACAGTCATCCAACGCCCAACCACCCTTTCAAAGGGGTAAAGGGGCCAAATATACAGATAACGTTTGTTGTGTCAACCAAGTCGATGCCGCTCATTCAACTGTAAAGCAAAGTAATGCATAGTTTGACTAAGCTGCGTCTAAATATATGCAGAGTAAGGCAGTTAATATAATGATAGAAACTTTAAACACGGCGTTTAGTGTGTTTCTGATAAATATTTGTACCCTATACCACTTGTGTTACAGGGTATATGAAGTTAGTGTAGAAGGGCTTAAGAGAGGACCAACTTTCATTATGTCTGTCCGTCAGATATCTGTCCATGCATATTTGTGTTCAAGCTACAGGTCGCAATTTTTGATGAAATTGACCCCATTTTGACCCAAGGACGAACGCTATTGAAAATGGTTCCGATCGGTCCACTTTTCCGCCTTATTCTGAAAAATTGTCATATATAAAAAAAACTCGAATTTCTTTCGAATTTCTCGGCAAAAGTGATTAAGTAGAAGTATTTCGACATTTTAAATTGGTTTGAAAACTTTGGGCCGGCTACGGTAATTTTTGCACCTCCCCTCATATAACGGAAACAGAAGTTCGTACAAAAAAAAAAAAATAATTTAACATAAAACAAGTAAAAACATTATAGTCGAACAATGCCGACGATTAAATACCCTGCCCCATATTTTCTAACACAATTCTTATTTTTATTACAGAATACAAAAATTATACCTTGTTTTTAGATAAAGGCAAATTTTTCATGTGTGTATTTCTGGGGAAGCGGGCGCAAAACGCCACCTAATGTAGTACAATTTTAATCCTTATATATGGCAGGGCCCAAAAATAGGCGTAAATGGTCCAAATTCTCTAGAGCTCATTCTTATATGAAATTACTATTATGGGTCAATTTTCATCATCACATATTAAATGAGATAAATTTTCGATAAAATTGTTATGAGAGTAGGATTTAAAATATAGGCCGATATAGTCCAAATTTAGCGCAGTTAATTTTTTATTTTAATTTTAATTAATTTTACTATCATGATATAATTTTCATTATGAAGCATTGAAATTATAGTTAACTCTGGTCAGTTTTAAACGATTACTTCAATTTTTGAACTGCTTGTGCTCAACCGTACTTGCCTTTATTTGCAAAGAAGACCCATTTTGAATATATAGATCCATAATAGTAAGTTCATAAAAGCGAAGCATAATTTTTCTTTTGTTCTTTAATAAAAATTAGAATAGTGTTAGAAAATGTTGTGCAGGGCCTTGTTCGAATGTTATGTTCTTGCTTGTTTCAGAATATCCTGCATTGACCGGAATAAGTAAAAATTCTTTCTAGTTTCTGATGAAATCTTCACCTTGTCGACATAGTGAACTTTATACTATTACTTTTCGTAAATTTTATTGAAATGGTTTTTTTTTTTTAAATTTTTTTCTTAATGAAAAAAAAAGTCATGGTCGCCGCATCTTTAAAAATGAATATGAAAGACCTTATGATTAGAAAATTCATAGGAGTGTCTATGCAAATAAAAGCAAAAGTTTTAAATAACAGCAGACATAAACAAATTAATAAACAAGAAACAAGTTTAATTAGTTGAATTTATCTACACATATACATATGTGATATAGATACCAACATGCAAGCAATGACTGATTATTGCACCATACACTTGTGATGAATTATTCACAATTAAGTTAAGTAGAAATACCATATGCGTTAACTATAAATCAATTTTTTTAACTAACAATTAACATAAAAAGAAAACAAAATAAAAAAAAAAAACGAAAAAAACGAAAAATTAATTGAACGTGAACTTTAAATGAAAAACAAAATAAAAGAAACATTGTGTATAACTTTTGTAAAAGTAAATATAATATGTAAGTATTAATGTATTTGAGTATAGAATATTAAGTTGAACGAACTATTTATTTACTTACACATATGCAATTTTCGAGAACAAAATATTGTGGCTATAACGCAGGCAACGCATTAAATTTGAAATCAATGCTGAAAAGGTAACGCACCAACATCCGAATGTGTGATTGTGTGGTGTACGAATTTGAATACAGTTTATAGTTCAGTTACGTAAATGACTGCAATTGGAAGGCAATAATAGTTGTATAATTTAAAATGACATTGAATGTAAGTAAATAAATAGGAAATGCTCTCTTATATAGAGGTGTCAATGCAGATCAATGAAGAAAATGAAGCTCAGATTGCAAAACTATTCATTCATATAATCGACTTTTCCTAATAACTTGCATCAAAGTATCGAGCACACATGTGGATATTCATTAGGGTATAATTTGCACAAATCAATAATTTTTGTTAATCCAGCGAACGTTCCTTACGAGCTCATATATGAAGTGTATCCGAAAGTCTGTATGCAATGCCTTCATAGTTCGAAGACGTTTGGGTGTCGTCGACTAAAAGTCGTGAAAATTGATAACACGCAACAAATCCAGCTTCATTATGTCATCGCGTCCAATTGTTGCATAATGATCTCCAAAGGATTCTGGCTTTGCTCGCACACCGGCTCAGTCAGGTGGAGATAATTGGTCGAGTAAATAATTTCTTTACAGATTTTCTTTTCCTTTTTAATCGCTCTGCGTACGTTGAAGACATACAATGCAGGCTTAGCTCTCTTAGGCACGACGTCAGTCTTTGTACTTGATTTGTGGAGGCATCAAATACTCAGTTAAAGTTCATTCATTTGTTTAAGCTAACTAAACTTTAGTCGAAGTTATAGTGAGTGCTAAGTCGATAAAAGATTAGGCATACATCCAATCGGTTTCGGCCCCTTTTCTCTCTCTTCCTCTTTCTTCATTTCTTTCCGAACGTGACTGTATTACACGAATGATGGACATCTCCGGGATGGTTGGCTTGTATTAAACAAAGAAAAATAAAAACTGTTTATAAGATTTTGAAGATTCGGAAAGTGAGATTTCACAACTGCTTACACACTTTTCTAAATTGTGTAATGTGAATGTATTTCACGAAGCTTTAATTACTTCACGGTACGCTTCCTGCTTTTGCACCCATTGTGGCTGTATGGGGCTTCGTAAATAAAGATTCGACACACTTTCGAACCTATTTAGATCGAGAGCATAAGTCAATCATCAGTGCTACTCTTCTATTAACCCTCAATTAACGCCACTTTTGTTCCCAACAAATGTTGAGAAAATCAAGAATTCGAGAATTCGCCTTGGCCATATAAGTGCAACTCACCAATGGATCTTAAAGAAGTCTTTCTCCCCAATCTGCAAATGTGGACAAATTCTCACTACAAAGCACATTCTCCGTGGCAGCCTTAACTTTTCCTTGGTTATTCCATTACGAGCCACTAATCCAGTGGACCTTCTACAATCAGCTACAGAACAGAATATCAATACAATATATTGCTGTATTAAAAGTACTAGGAACAGTGTCTAATGTACTTTTAAAAATTAGAGCGGATAGCCTGTGTTGCTAGTGCTCAATGTCTTCTCGTTTTTAGTCTAAGAATTTATTTTATTAGTCTAAAATTATAATAATAATAATAATAATAATAATCTGCTGTTGTTGTTGAAATCGAATAAGTAACATTTAACAATAGTTTCTAAAAGATTCCAGTGGCTTCTTGTCATTTTCATTGTGCAAGATAACCAAAGGGCAGGTTTGTTATTACTTTCACATTCTCCTCTACGTCGTCTTAGATCATCTGCCGTATCTTTCTCTTAGTATTGTGAAATTTTAAAATATCTTAGGAAAACCCCGAAATAGTGGAAAGAGAGCTGCCTACATTGCGGTGGGTGAGCGCAAATGTAAATCTCTTTTGTTTATTGAAAGGAAAGGATTATTAAAATTTTGTTCGGATTATTTTGGGATGAAAGAATTGAGGCAATAAATTGCTGATATGTTTATGATTAACACTAACACTAAGAAATTTGTTGTTTTGTTTTCTGTGATTGTAAATCAATGTCACTTGAGCTATGACGCTAAGCCCCTGCGACCTTTGTTAATGTTTGCAATGAATTTCAAATCAATATATTCTGTATTTTGCAAGCTATAGCTTTTCGCGTAAATCTCTCATTTTTAAAATGTGCGCAACATTCCACCTTTCTATCTCATTTTTGTGCCCATGAATTCTTCAATAATGAATTAAAGTCAGCTCGAAGGACGTGCTTAAGAATTGCTTTACATCAATTTCGCATGGAATACGGATTGCTTGTCGGATTAGATAGATATCGGGTAGATCAGACAAATATGCTCTTTTCAGACCATATCGTATCGTTGTAAGTATGGACGAGCTGTTTTGGAGGGATGATAAGATTTCGATTATGATCAAAGTTGTGGCAATAGGGGCCATATCTGCTAAATGTGGCGGGGGAGGATGGAAAATTCCAATTCAATGCTGGTAAGATTTTCTGGGTGGGCTTTCCAATAATCAAAATGGGAATGGGAAACCTTTTTGCATTATGCAGTTGTTTCTCCTTTCACAGTTAAGTCAAATTCATTTGTAGTTGTTTGCAGCTCGACCTTGGAATGGTTTCGTTATGATGAAATAGCTTTTGATAAGATATAGCCAGCTAGCCTCATTAAAAGCAGAAAGCGGGACGTCGGGCCGCGTTAATGATCTGTCGAACTTGGATTATCAAGTTATGCGTTGCAAATTATCGGAGCATGTTCTCTATGATGTAGGTGGAGATCAATAAACTATCCTTTTTCGTAATTGAGTGCAAATTGTTTCCAATAGTCAGTAATGTTGTAAACGGCCAATTTCCTCGGTTATGAAATATTCCAATAACCTTTGCGATATCAGTAATACTTGCTTATTAAACTCCAAACAATTTTCAAGCTCTTCTTGCGTCCGCTACAAACTTTTGATCATCATTTACGCCTACAATTGTTTATTCTTCGACAGAGGTTGCCTGCTTTGCATGAAATAGTCGGCGCTTTTAGGTTTCCGGAACCAATTATCACATATGTTAACAATTCGCTTAGTCTAAACTGTGGTTATATGCGCTTTAAATATTGATCCATCGTTATTCACCCGTCAAATGTCAGTAGCCTTGACCTTTTTTGGTGCAGAAGTCGGCGTAATTGAAGCTCGGAACTAAACCATATTACGTACGGTTCAACAAAACGGGATATACGGAAAACGTACGTCTAATGATGATCCCTGAACGTGAACCTAGTCAAGTTACAGTCCGATGTAAGTTAATACTAACGAGAAGCCCTTCATATGAAATTCTTTAAAACTTATTCGTATCCCTGTTGCCTTTTTTGGGGAATTTTCGCTTGTAAGAGACAAGAAACAACCGCACATGCAATATCCCTCTTCTCCGCATAATGCAGCAGCTTTTCGGTTGTGTTGGAAACGTAAATTGCATACGCTTTCACGCACAAACATTATATACATATTTACATAACTATATATATGTATATAATTATGTATAGAGTCCACCTGTGCGCAGGCTACCCTCTAAAAATATAAATCTTTTGAAAGAGAAATGCTTAATAGCCATCGCTATGAACGATAAATATTAACATTGCGCATAAAAGTACAAAAATGATATAAGAAGATAGAACACTAACTACGCTTTGAGGTGGATTTAACTGTCTAGCCATAAGTAATTGATCTCCTTGACTTGACTCTATGGTAACCAAGACAAAAAGCAAACACAAACAAATAAACAAGAAGAGTAAACATTCCAACCTTGACCAATAAGCAGACGGCAACAGTGTTAAGCTTCTCTCAGACGTGGAGGATATATGAGGATACATATATAACACACACAAACGTTTGCTAATTATTGACTGGATATCACTGGATAGTATTGAAGTGCGTTGAGTTTTTTTTGATAAAAATAAAAAAGGAAAAAAAAAAAGGTATATAAGTAAAACTGATAGAAGTCGAAAACGAAAAGAGGATGAGTTGAAAGGTGAAGAAAGAAGGAGATGAAAGAAAGAGAAAGATAGTGTATGTGAGAGAGAGAGAGAGAGAGAGAGAAGGGGAGATAGAAAAGTTAAGATAACAAACGTTGTCATAATTATCGACAAAAGCTATTAAATGCTATTGAGAATGTAATTATTTGTAATTAACTGTTGACATGAGCAGAGACACTTGTCATTAAAGCAATGTATCCATCCGCATGTTCGTCGTTGAGCGCCCACACGATAAGCAAGCAAACAGCATTTGAAAAAATTGCAAATGATGTAAAAGCAAATAACTTGTCACTTTGATGTTTGCACAGTAATCGGTTTTGTTTGGTCATCCATTTTATTTGTGATATTCGATACCGGCATTTATATAAATAAATACATGCACAAATAATATATCGACATTTTGCTATTTATGTTCTGTTTGTGAACCTAGGCGGCGGCGGCAAACGCTTTGCAACCTTTTGTTTGTAAAAACCTTCAATAGGCTCAGCCAGAATAGTTTTGAGGAAGTCTTTCTTTAGATGACATATCAAATGATGCCACAAATGGCTGGTAAGTGACTGGCAATAAACCCTCTTGTTTTTTTTTTTTTTCCTCTGTTTATTACCGCCGCTTTGTGCATTTATAATTGTAGCAGCAGTAGTAGTAGTAGTAGTAGTAGTAGTAGTAGTAGTAGTAGCAGTAGTAGTTGAAGTAGTTGTAGCGAGTTGTAGTAGCACGCAAATAGTTCACTTTGCGGCTTAATTGTTGTTATTTGCATTCATAAAGTATATTAATGCGTAATAGTAGTGACGTTGCACGGTAAAAGTATTCATATACGAAACGAAAGTTATGTTGATTTTGTTATCCCATTTGTAAGATCATCATCAATATTTATCTGATTCATACAAAAATATGACACAGATTTCATCAAGAGTAGTGAAGCAGTGTTAATGCTTTCATTAAGAGATCTTAACGCAACATAAAATCCCAACTAGACAGGATATAACTTTTTGAAAATCCGCTTTAGCTAAGATATGCACAGTTTTTATCTCTTCATGAGCCAAAATAATGCTAACAACAAACTTAATTAGGTATCCGTGTTAAATACTTCTCTGGACACATAGGCTGACTGGTTTCAGTTTTGTAAATGAATGCAGGCCTAACACTTGTGACTAGAGTTGTAACGAATACTTAGGTAAAAATACTTGTTGATCGATGTGATTGGCAATCGTAGGCAAAGGATTGTAAATTAACAACAACTAAGCAACGACAGGAGCTGATGCGCGGAGGAGCTGATATTTACTTTAGTATATATCGTCTTCCCTCCAATTTATCTCCCTTCAGCAGCATGAACAGCTGCCTACCCAAATAAATTTATTCGGTGGGCACTGGCCACTTCCAAAGGAAGCTCCTAGCGAGAGGAAGTCAATCTGTGCCGCCACGCAGCCGCTCGCCGATGTACCGCGCTATTGCGTATCCTGTGATCTTTGTTGCTGAGCCTGATTCAAGATTAGGTCGCGGTAAACCTCCACATCAAGGTCGAATGGCGCGAAATCTTTTTTTTCCTAGACTGTAAGTGCTTAGCCCATCCTGTTGTTGAGGGTGGTATTGGTTGTAGGACCTGAAGCCGCTAGACCATTGCGACACGACGAATCCCTCTGTTTTCCCAAAAGCTTCATGATCTCTACATAGGGCCGAAAGTTCAAGCACACGTTCTGCTGAAGAATTGCGTGGCTATGGTCTTTTCAAACGGCGAGCTGTAAAGCGAGATGGAGCCTCTTACGGCCCAGAATTGAGACCTGGGGATTTTGCTCTAAAAGCCCCATTTTCGCTACTAAACACACACAGACGCGCTTGCGAGATCACTTTTGTTCATTTCTTTGGTCGATCGCGATGTATGATATGTACGTAATCGAATAACAAAAGTATCCGGTGGGTACTGCCATTTCTACTCGCCTCATCTAAAGCTTTCGGCTTTATTAAAAGCTCTACCTCGCTTGAGATTTGAATCCGCGACGATTGAGTTGCTAGTCGTGATTCTTGCCTACTCGGCCACTCAGACGAATATACGTATATGTAGAGTTTATAGGTAATGAGCAAAGAATTGAACATTTTTGTTTTTGTGAAGAGAAGTGTACTGTGTTTAGGTTTTACTATGGGCGTGCATTTTAATCAGCTGAGTTCATTTTCAATGCCAAACTGCGTGCGAATACTTCCAACGTTTTTGCTAAAGCCGTAATCTCCATCTTCATTTATGTGTCGAAGAGAATGTTCACCACAGATAGATGCTACATAGACCGATATGACCGCAAATGGGCTGAGAATTTTATTCTGGCCCAAGAAAGCATTTAACTTATAGAATCTTTGAAAGTTGTTTCTGAGTGTTACAAAGATTGTGACAAAATAACATAAGCCAGCAATTATAGAAAAATTTTGAAAAGTTCTGCACATCAGATTTTACATTAATATTTGAAACAGGAATTTCTTAATAAATCTCATGACATCAGTTGCTAAAGAAATACTCCCTCAGAGCAAATAAAATTTTGCAATAGTGCCAACAAACCCCTCCCGAGGGGTAATCACATAACTGAAAGTTAGCTTTCATTTTCGGATTCGGCTATTTAGCAAAAACCGAAGAGATAATTAAATTTTTCATATGTCATCACCCGTCTGGTTTAGTGAAATGGGAAGCATTGTAAATATAATTCTTCAAAAAGAAAACGTACGTAATTATTATTGACAACTTATAGCGACAAATAACTAAAATAAGATACATTTTAGTAAATTAAGTTAACGGTGAGCATTTTATTATTATGTATAAAAAAATGGTAAGTAATTTTTCATAAACAAATCCCATTACGTAAAATTGATTTAATTTTTGTTTACATTATGAGGACAGTTTTTCGATTAGTTAATACAACGCATATGTATGGTGTATAGAAAAGAACAGCGGTTTTTGAAAAAATAAAAAGAACCTTTTTCAGATATATTTTGTAGACATAAAACGATGTTTTCACTTGGTTTTGTGATAGCAGGACCGGTTCATGTCATTACTTAATACCGTTGGAAATTAAAAAGCATTGTGTATAAATAAGTAGAGGCAGAAACCAAGAGTAACAAAACAAACCAGAGTTGCAAGACTAACAGAAATACTGAAGATAATGCTGTGCAACATATACATGTTGTTAAGCAGAGAGTATTTTGTATTACATTCGTTCTGCTAATAGAAGAAAATTTAGTTATTGTTTTGTTTAATTCGATAATAAAAAAAAAAATTATGGCGGTCTACTTTTAGGCTAACTTGTAAAATTAAATAAGGTTTTGGTTGCGTCTCGTTTCACGTTTAATTTATAAACAACCATTTGGTTGCGTCTCGGTTTATTTTCAAGCATTCGCGAAATGACAAATCAAAGCGATTGAAAAAGTGTTTGTTGCTATAAGCTGCAACTAGACGGATGTTTTTGGTTATATTTTTGGTTATACCTTGCGAATATATCGGGCAATATTTTTCTGTGGAAATTTCTGTAAACCTGTTTTTTTTTTTTTGCTCAATTATATCATTCTGTTCAAAATAGACCCACGCCGGCAATAGGCTAATCAAATACAGTCCCAAAACTTTCCGGAACACCAGGCGCCCATCATTGAATAGCAAGTAAACACAGATTTTCGCTTCTTTTCAAATGGTTATCACTTCCAAGCGAGTGATCGCATTTAATTCGAATTTTTTGTACATTTTAAAGTAAAGTTGTAGAAATGTTGTGGTACATTCTTTTCCGTAACCGAGCCGCCATGGTAATTTGTAGCTTGATATCTTTTATTTAAAGTAAGCACGAGAAAATCGAGCGGCGGCTTTCGAATTGTATACAAAAGAAAGTTGATAGGCCTGCTGTGAAAAGTGAGCAAAATAGTAAATGGAATACTTACATTATATGCCATAAAATGATTCTTGCATGCGAGGTAATATTTATTTCACGGTTTACATCAGGTAATTCTCGAAGCCGGGAACATGTTGGCAGCACTGAACCGATTGTTGCGCAAACGATTTTGGCGTTTTTATGAAGGAATACGTGCGCGTCAAAAGTATGTCAAATGTGTTACTTCAGGTGAATCAGAAAATCATTGTACCCATCACAGAAGGATGATGCGGTATATTTGTTTTTGCCAAAACTTTTGCAATGCCCAGAAGTAAGCAGCAGAACCCGCAAAAATTGTATGCATTTTTGATCACCAACAAATTGTAAATCGATTTAAGCATGTCCGTCCGTCCGACCCTTCGTCTGTTTTTGCATCAAAACGTGCGTGGTCTCAATACGATTTATATAAATTCGCATGGATTTGTGTGCCACATAGTAGTATTCACTGAAGCATGACTGAAGCCATGTGTTAATGATACAGAAAGTTTGTGGCCAGATTATCGGATGCCTAGGTATGCGTTTACCATTCAGGGGTATGTCGGAATATGAAACTCATTTATTTATTCCTTTCCACATCTGATATTTCGGTTTATATGGAGCTTATTCAGAAGATTGTTACTCGTTTGACATTGAGCAATAAAATGGTTGTTCTAGGAGATTTCAATTACCGTCATCTCACCTGGCGGTTTAACGAGGAGATGGAATACTTTGTTCCATCTTCCAATCCGCATAAATTTTGAAGTTTTTTGATGCGATGTGCTGTCTGCGTCTTTTCCAGTTAAATGCGGCGGCTAATATTAATGATAGATTACTCGATCTTTAAAGGATTTTGGGATGATCCTTTTGCGTTTCCCGAGGAGTGTCACCACCTCACCTAATTTTTTTTTTTTTTGAAATAACTCGGGCAATCTAACTCTGTTAAATATGTTAGGAGGTTCAACTATATTGCAGTAGTCCAGAATTTGTGGCAAGGGTTTAACGTGGGTTCCTGCCTGTAAGGCTTAACCCCACGGTGGCCCAAACCACTTTTAAGCGTACTACGCCCCCTGGCGAGTTAGACAATCCCCACAGAGTAGGGGCCTAAACAGCACCAGAGTCCAGAACAGTTTATTGTGTATGGAACAATAAACCCCACTCTGGTGAATGGCGAGGCCTAGCTGCACTCAATTATTCCATTTTAGCTAGGAACTCGCCAACCACAACCACCACGAGTACTCCCCGAAGGGCCGCACCCAAGCAGTCAGGACTCACAAATTGATCAACTGACTGCTTCCGCCATAAGGCTTCCACTGTGCTTGTTGATCAATTACCACCATTACCCGCAGGCATCCGTGACATGTGTTCAAAAGTAAAAATAGGTAAAAGGGGAAAACTTATTCGTCATATCCCTTTTCCATTTTTGCATGTATTAATTAATTTACCAGACATTTTCTATCAATCGGCCAAAGGGAAGGCCGTCCGTCAATTCCTTTTTGCATTAATAGTATAATTAATTTATTTATTTGTTACGACTTAAGGACAAAGTCCATCATATACCCGCAGGCATACGTGGCTTAGTGAGGCGAGCTTCCTGACCCCCGTGGCTCCCAGTTTATTTTGCAAAGCCTTATGGCATACTTTGGGCGGTTGTTAAAAACAACCGTACTTGCTTCGGATCCTCCATACTTTCCTGGTTGCTAGCACCAAGTGAAATACTTTTCTTCAAGATATATAGGTCTCGGGTCTTGCACTGAACATGGTAGACTAGTCTAATGCACTCTACCATGCACTGGCTAGATTACTACCTTCATTGTACTTAAATACCATTCAATATATTTCCTCGGTAGTAACTAGCTTATTGAGTAAGAGCTCTTCTTCCAGCCAACCCCTCCACCATCTATCAGAAACTCGTCGCCGAGTTAGCAGCCCAAAACCTTAAACTCTTCTTAGCCGGCCGAAGCCGTTGCCCGGGGATCACCGCTGGGAGGTGAGAGTTTCGGCACATCTATGCTTCTTATCAAAGCATAGTTCATCTCCCCATTGCAGTAGTCCAGTTTGATCAAACAATAGCGTAGAGTAAATTTAGAAATAATAAAATAGATAAAGAGTAAATTTTGATACATTATAATATTGGTTGGGCGAGGTCAATTTTTCCCCTTTTTGAAAAGGTGCTACAGCTTTATCCACATTTATCTACCATAGTTTATAAGTAATGAACAAAAAACCAATTTTTCATTCATATCTATCATGACATTTAAGGTCTGCGATATATATATGATCTGGGATATTTATGGGATATAATAAAACATAAGAATGAAAATAGAAAGTTGTCGATTTTCTGCTACAAGAAGCAACAAGAGCCAGATAGGCGGAGAGATAGGTAGCGTAAGGCACCAGTGTTTTAAAATTTTGATATATTAAACTTTTTGTCTTCTTTCTGGGTCTTCGTGGTGACCTTTTCTTAATCTTAAGTGTGTTCAAGTATTTTGTATCTCTACAGTTTTTAATTAATTAGTCTGGTAATCAAAGCCAAGTCTTCAAGACTTTATTTACTTTATTCTATTTGTAAGTTGTGTGAGCATTCGATACTCTTAGAAGTTGAAATAAATTTTAATAAAATTTGTTGTTATTGATAAAATAATGCCTTTGATTTAGTTTGATTTTTCAATGCATATTCTTTTAGTTTGTTTTGGTTAAAAGATATTTGTCTAAGTTGCAGAAGACGTTAAAAGTTGCATGCGATATAAAAAAGCTGCGAGAGGTTTTTTTTTTTAAAACAAAAGAAATATGTATAAGCTGCAGAAGGGATTTATAAGTTGCATGGTATATATAAAAAAGTTTCAGGGATCTTTTTTCTTTATTAATGGAAAGATGTAAAGTTGTATACAAACAAGTTGCAGGGATCTTTGAGGCATTTTTTGTGTGTCTGGCAAAACTTAATAAAAATTGTTGTAAAAAGTCTGGTGTAAATAGGTTTAGCATTTGATATACTTATACTTTACGGTGCTTGTCTTTCGGCGCACAATAAACATTAATAAAAGCAAAATATTATCTGTGGCTCCATTACATTGTTTCTTGTGTAAAAACAAATGTGTATGATATCCTTTACATCTATATGCTTTTTTGCTTATTAGAGACATGTTTACAAGCGGATGATGAATTCTATCTAAAATTTTCTTATTTCGTATGCAATTTATTAACATTTATTAATGCACTTTGCATTTCGCTTGTTAACAAAAGTTGAAATGTGCAAATGTTTTATACATATATAATGAATATATCAAATGCAGAGTTGTAAAAAAAAAAAATAAAAATAGTTTTCAACTATTTAATCTTCAACTTGAGCAGACGAGTACAGGTAGTTGGACTTCCTAAGCTTACACGAGAAGATGAAAGGCGGATGTGCCTTATTATATTGACCGTTGTGTATTCGAATGTGTTTTTGGCTCCGCACATTTACTCGTTTAGTTATACTCGATCCTTAAGCTATCTTCAAGTTCAAGCAAGCAAGTTCAAGCCGATGTTAATAAAGCAAAAGCTCTGCTGGAATTTATTAAACGTTGGTCGTTTGAATTCAAAAACTCGCATGTTTACCACACGTCTTATGGCGTTCCTTTGCAGTTTGATCAAACCGAGTCGCTGCAAAAAACTCAGCGTTTCCGTTACCACCTTATAAGAGTCGCCTTAAGCTTACACATCCTTCAACTTTGGAACTTGATTAGGTAGATGTCTCGATTGCTATAAAATTATTGTCGTGGGAGCGTTATTCGCCATTTTTATTGAGAAGTATTGGCCTATAAACCTACCTCATACTCGTCCTAACTATGACTGAATTATCCACTTCAAATTGCGTGTCGATCGTTTAATGATCTCTATAATCTTCATGATATGATGTCGTCATCATTTCTGAAAGTAAAAAACGCGATTTTAAATGAAAAATGGGTGACAGCTCCTTCATGTTGCTATTGCTACAGTTCACTTCCTTTGCTGTATACTTTTCAAATATATTATAGTGCTCTAGACTGTCATATAAATTATGTTACGCTTTCCGGGATGTGTGTAGTTGTTTATTAGCATATTTGGAGTTTTCTTCAAAGTTGGGAAATGATACTTTGCTTATATAATCAGCAATTGCTGGTTAATATTATGAATTGTTGCAATTGAATAAGTAGTAAGTGAATAAATGAGTATAAATAGCATAAGTTTTAAATGTGTCATGAAACTCTTTTTCTTTCCTCGCCGCTGAGGATTTAAATTCCTTTTAGACAAAGAAAAAAAAAAAATAAAAAAAAATTCACAATAGAAGGAAACGTCGCGTCGGTTGTCTAGCGTCCGTCTGTCCACCGTAAGTCCGTCTGTCACCGTCTGGAGTCTTCCCTAACGTGCCATCGTATGCACACCCTCCCCTTTTTCCTGCCACAGCGGTGGCAGCGCGCGCTTAGCCACGCATTGGGGAAACAAACAAAATTAGATAGCTTAAAAATAACTTACAGTACAAGTATGGTGGTGGTGGTGATGGTGATCGTTCACTTGATGAATATTATCACTTTCACTGTCGGCTGCAGCTATCACAATGCTACCAATAAATCGTTGCTGTTGTTGTTGCTTCTGCCGTCCTACTGGTGAATCTTTAACAACTGCCGGCGAATGCTTCACAGGATAACCAAAGGCTGAGAATGGTTGATGTGACACCCTATCGGTAATTGTTGGCTGTTGCCGTAAACGCTGTTGATAATTAACACGTCGTTGTTGCTGTTGCTGTTCACCTTCTTTTAATTTTATTTGTTTCTTTTGCACTATTTCCGTTACTCCTTAATTAATTCTGTTTTCCTTTTTTTTTTTTTTTTAATAGACAGAAAAAGTCTTCCGATCTCAGATTTGAATGCCTGCGAGAAATGTACCTCTTTTATTACATTTTACATTTTTGTTTTTCAGATCTTTTTATAATCATATAACGCGTTCTCAATTTTAGAAATTTCATCAAATTATTTTTTTGCGCTTCTTACTTTAATTGTCACTTTAACTTCACTTGTCCCTTTATATGTAGCGAATTGCCCGATGGGAAAAGAAAACTGTACACGTTTGTAACCAAAATTTATTTCGTTTTAGAAAAAAGGAATGCACACGAATATTAACAATTTTACTGATTTTAAATCAAAATAACTCCAATTTCTTCTGAAATTACCATTGTCTTGTAATAAATTTTCAGTTATTTTTACTGCTTTAGACCTTTAGACCTTTAATAAATTTCGGGATCTTTAATGGTTATTGCGCAAATGACTTCTAATGATTGATGCTTCGTTTCTAATCCATATGTGCCGAATAGAGAAAACATTTTGTTAATTTTTGCTCCTTAATTTTTTTGTTTTTTTTTTTTTTTTTTATTCTTTTAATTGCTTTCAGTTGTTTACATTTTTGTTGCTTTCGATTTCTTCTAGGCTTGCGTATAAAATACAATGTTTGAATCTTTTTTTGATAATTATTCATATGCATGGGTTTGAGGTATGCAACACAAACTTATGTCTAGAATTTGACTTTTGTTAGTAAAGTTCTTTCCTTGAATAAATCTTCATATGTACGTAGGTGCAATAGCACACAATGGGAAGTTTCCTTTTCTTCATATTGGAATCGAAAAAAAACAACGCGAATCTCCATCACATCAAATTGTACTTCTCCAACGTTTCCCCCTTTTTTTTTTGTCTATTTAATTACAATTGCATTATTTGCTTAATGAAGGCAAAGTAGGGAAAACCAACAACACATACTCTTCGATATCACCTTTTTCACTTAAACACACAACAAATAAAAGGTAAGCACTATGTGAAATGTTGACAGAACTGCTGTAAATAACAAGAACCGCACTCAGCGAGAGCCTGACTCCGACTGACTTCAACTCAGAACTATCCCCTCTGACTTCAATTTTTGAAACGCAGACAGACTTCTCCTTTTTACTTCATTTCCCTCTTCTTCTTCCTGTTGCTCTCTCTCTATAACGGCTTGCCGTTACTCTCACAAGAGCAAGCATAGATCCCGCAAAATCATACGATTTTGCCTATGCTTGCAAGAGCAAAAGGAAAAAAAAGGAGTACCGCAAAATCATACGATTCTGCCTGTACTTGCAAAAGCAAGCAAAGGTACCGCAAAATCATACGATTTTGCCTGTACTTGCAAAAGCAAGCAAAGGTACCGCAAAATCATACGATTTTGCCTGTACTTGTAAGTAAGGAGATCAAAAAGGAAAAAAAAAATAAACACATATACCGCAAGATCATGCGATTTACTTGCGGTACCACAAAATCGCATGATTTTGTCTAACGGCATGCCGTTATTGCGCCGCTTGCGGTTGACACAGACCGACAGACACCCTACCCAAGGTTTGTTCGCGGCCGTTACAAATGCTTTGCTACTGTCTGCCTGACAAAATTTTCGGATTATATAAAAAATTCCAAGTCGGTTACAGATTTTCGGGCTTAAGCCTAGGGCTTGGAATAGAGTAATGAAAACAATTTTAATTAACAAAATCAATGGACATTTGATTAGCATATTTATTTGAAACAACAACAATTCCTTAGGGGTGTTGTGTTGTGATCTTATTGCAAGCATTTATTTCTAGGCAACTTGGCATATACTAGAGGATGATGAAAGTGAAGGGATAGTATGACATCATAGAATGGAGTCATAACGTTGAAGCATCCTTTTATCTTACAATAGAAACAAATGTTTGTTGTTGTGAAAACAACTTGAAACTGACCTTGTTTGTGCTGATCATAAGAACTGTTAGCCGGTGCGAATACAAAGAAAGCTATTAGTATCTGCGTTGAATCTTATCCTGGTTATTCGATTTTTCAAATACAACGCAAACAAAGTCCACTGATTCATAAGGTTTTTCTATTGGAAAAAAAATCATGTAAAAATTAAAGTTGCGAAGGTAACATTTCGTTTCAGATAAACAGATTTCGATAATGCATCGATTAGTGACTGTCTTTGAACAAATACTTGCAGTCCGCAATTTGCTCCTCTTCGATGAAAGAGAAAGTTTTGCATTTTTTACTGAGGCATGTTCAATGAAACACTATCGGAGAACGTTTGTTCAAAAGCGCCAGATAAGTCTTATTGGAACGAGATGAGGCCAAATTTTTATCGTTGGTTTACTTAATGTTTACATTGATGGTCCATTTTTGTCCTGTATGTTGTATGTGCTGAAGTTAAGCTGTATGTCGCTCTCCGGGAAGAAAACTTTTAAAGACCTGGTAAGTGTGGTAGACATTTTCTGTCATTATAATGAATTTTTCACTATTTGTTCGCTCGACTGCAATCGCTCGACTGCGATCAGTACTATAAAAGTATCTTATCGTGTCTAGATATTCTTTTCTCGAATGCTTGCAGCTAAAGCATGCCGATTTTGCTTTCCATATAGCGTTGAATGGCAGAGAAAACTGGAAGAAAGTGTAGTGTTCCATAACCGAGAGCCCCTCCTAAGCAACTCAAAGAAATTCATCGCATCGTTTCAATTACTTATCAGAGGAATTGGATTCATATCGCTCTCTGCCATCCACCTATTCAACAGTCATCTTAGTGGCGCCAGCATAGGGTATTTTTGCTTGGACACGCTTGTAAATAAACGTCGATGCTTTCTATATATTTTCTAAAGACTTCTCTTAAAGGGAATTAAAGAGTTAGAAATCAATAGGAAAAACATTAGACAGTCACTCCCTAAAAACCGTTTTTTGGAAAGGCAGTCTCTTCTTTTGGAGCGTTTGGGGAAAGCCCGAAATTCCAAGAATATAATTTCTCTCAGATAACGAATTTTACTCCACATATTTTAGAAGGATCAAACTATCTATTGAGCTAATAAAAGAATTGTTTTTTTTTCCAGAAAAAGTTATAGAGAAGCTGCTTACTGCCCTTAAGGTCAGTCATTAAAGTAATCCAGTGAACCAAAAAATTTTAAGAAACCTTTGGAAAGCGTCTCATGTATGCATTCAGGGACTAACTGTAGGAAACTGAAAAGTTTTACTGTAAAGTACAAGTAAGAGGATAATCCCATTCGAAATCGGCTCATCAAGAATAATTGGCAACGCTGAATATTCAAAGTTAATTGAAGGCAGTCGGCGCAATGGCCGTCATCCACAAGTAAAATAATTAATTAAACGCCAGGAGAAGAATCAAAGGCAGCGCTAAGTATTAAGCGATGGGAACTAAACACAGCGATGTTGGAGCGTAAAGTGTATTGTCTTGTCTGTCTTTAGAAAATCGTTGACTGCATTAAATTTTATGGCAACTCGAAAGAGCCACTTTAAGAGAAATGGAAGGGTATGAGTCTGATGTACGTGCCTTTGCTGAGCTAGCTAGTTCGTGAGATATGGGAGGAGTGGCTCACTGACACTCCTCAGACTGTTACAACTGAAAGAACAGCACGTACTTACTCTTTAACGAACACACGCAACTACCGAAAGGGCATCCCTTGTGCCCCTGGGCCATTCTATACCCGCCTTGCCTATGGTCTCCTTCGGCCCCGGCTACCCCGATTCTTATTTTTACCATTTCAATTTTTTTATTTTTCACAACTCCTACCTTCGTTCACCATGGTTAATTCCCTCCCTCTTCTCTGCCCCCCAAAAAAAGGGCGCAAAACACAAATTATCAAAGAAAAAACTACGTCACCACACTATCCCTCGCTGCCAATTGCCTTCGCGCATGAACTTAACAAGCTAAGCATAATTTGTTAAGTCACACACACACACACACACACATTACAGGACTTAAAAGGGATGTAGAGATTCCAGTAGAAGCACATCTGCCCGTTTCTCTGCTCCTCCTTAATACACTAATTGATCCAAAAATTATAAATGTTCTAGTAAGGAACGCATCGACGGCACCTTTAAATGAAATTCATTGCTCGCATGCCCTTCGCATTAAGATAATCACTTGAAAATATTCTTGGAATTGTAATGAGGTCGATAGAGTGTGCGTGCAATTAAAATTCCTTCCATTGTCTTTTATTTTATTTTTTTTATTTTTTGTATCATCAGCGATGAACGGTCGGAAAATTCATGGAAATAATGCAAAAATCATTTAACACAACTTTTTTTTTTTTTTGCTTCTCTTTGTGCGGGACATTATAACCGTAATTGACGTTTAACACATTTTTTTATCTGTTTCCATGTATCTGCACGTATCCAACAAACGTTTAAACGAAGTAATTAACCATAAATAAACTAGCAAAAGACAAATAGAGGAAAATATGCGAAGAGGTAAAGTTAAAAAAGAATATGAAGAAGAAGAAGAAGAAGAAGCTAAACCCTTTAATAACGATAGATGTAAAAATACGATAACAATAGTTCTTTATAGGACTAGTTAGTTACGCTTTTAAAAAAATGGGGGAAGGAAGTGAGCATGATTGTGATAGACATAGTACGTACGTGTTTGTGTTTAATAATACATCAAATATTTCTTTAAGCTTTGCAATGAATAATAGAACGAAACAAGAGCGAAGCGAACACCACTCATATCAGACCGAATTTCTGAACACCCACTACTCACGTATTGCGTACAAATATTTGATTGTAAGATAAAGCAAAGATTCATTAGCTCGTTACACTTGTTATCGTATCATATGTAAATATGTGTAATGGATGTAATTTAAATTCTTGACAGCATCTTACAGGCAATAATAGATATTAAGGGCCAGAGTTATATGCTTTGCGTTACTTAGGTATGATTCCAAGGTAATCTGGGAGCGAACTCTTGATAATGATAAGAAATGTGTGAGACAAAGTGTGCTTGTCTAATAGCTAAACTTGTTGAGATCGTATTCGGCAGATTTTCGGCAGATGGACAGTCGACTGACAAGCTTGCCTTAACTCATTGCCTTATTCACTTGGTTGAAGAAGAACTTTTTAAAACTTATGTAATTCTTTGGTGTGTGTTATAGACATTAAACGAATCGAACGTATGTATCCTCTGCGTATGGTGCCAAGAGAGCGAGCGCATGGCTTACAATAAATAGCTTAAGTACAAACATAAAGATAAACACCACTGTCACAAAATATTGATACAAGCCATATACACAGAAAACGCAATGCAATGCCATACAGGAAACGCGATTCTTGGAAATTCACCAGACCAACAAACAAGCAGACAGACGAGCAGTGTTGCTCTCTAAGCTGACATAACGATAGATATAGACGGGTATGCTCATGCTATATATATATATATATATATATATATATATATATATATGTATATGTATTGCTTTTTTCATTTTATTTGCTTTTCTTTTTTAACTTTTTTTCGGTTTTTTCTTGTCGAATCGGATGTGGATTCGAAATGTAATGTAGGATCAGAAATATGAGCAGAACGTGTAGGTGTTTTTGCTGTTGTGTCGTTTATTTTTTGTTTTAAAGTTAAAAATGGAAAGCTTTAAATGTCTCAATGGTGTTCTTCTTCTTCTTCTTTTTTCTTTTTTGTGTTGCTGCTCTTTCTTCTGTTTCCGTCTTTTTTCTTCGTCTTTTTTCCCCTTTCTATCAGTGTGTCTTGTACGTAATTTAATAAATTTAATTGGTTTCGGGCAAAAAATTGAATTACGAGAAATTGTTATCTCATATGTGTGTATAAATAACAATTTTAACTTAACCCGTAATAAGTAAGAAAGTTAACTTCCCTCGAGTAATCACTACTTTCAACAATTTCGTGCAATGGAATCCGCAATGTGGTCCTAAAGAGTATTTATATATATAAAAATTTCTTAGTTCAACTTTCTCCTATACACAGTAGTATTTCAAACGCATAGAAATGCCTTTAATGACCTAATATGCAAGGAGTCGAAACGTGGACCGGCATATTCCAAAAAATGGAAAGTTAAATATTTTATTCTTATTGTGCTTCGCTCTTTTCATCATAAAATGCCAAACATTACATCTAGTTGCCTATTTGCTACATAAGGTTCACTTTTCACGAGAACTGCTATGTTGCAACGAGTCTGATAAGGAAGCTGATATTTTCTTAAACAATTTTTATCATACAATATTAAAAACTAGATCTGATCGCCTTAGATATGCGATCAGTAAGTCTCGTATCTCTAGATTTGAAATTTCAACTATCACTTTTCATTTAAGATATCTCTTATTTTGTTCCCCTTTACCTAGTAACGATTAAAACGATTTGTTCTTCTTCTCACCCCATTATTCCTTCAGTCGATTCTCTTACTGTGTATGCACTATGCTGCGACATAAAACGTGGTATCTAATTTAAATGGAATAAAGCGAATATGAAAACCCCTAAGGGATACTAGGCGCTACACAGTTGACAGAATAGCTACGTGTTCATCACATCATCATCATTATGTTCATCATATCGATTGATTTGTTGTACTTGGATTATATCACATATTTAATGGAATTGATGATCACAAGGGCAGGTGTAAAAAATGTTGCAAGAGAAATCAACAAAGCAGATTATGATTTTCGATGCGTTGTGTCTCGGCGTCACAAAATACTAGCATTTGCGGATTAATGGTAATTTTGTGGCTTAACATGAAAATCCCATGTGTAGGCAGATTAATGAAAACATCAGAACAAAGTGGTATTCGCGACCCATTTTAGAGACCTTACAAGCCTAGGCTTAAGTCGAGAAATTAAGTCGACTTGTATTGAATCGACCTGTGGGATTCAAGGAAAGAAGTCGCTCATATGCGCTAACGACTCAACTGTAGTGATAAATTTCTAATCAGATAAGTTTTTTAATTGCATAAATAATTTTGTGAATAGATTTCTATGTTATTCAAACCCCATAGCATGTAAACTGAAATGAACTTTGGGTAACTTGACATGGGTAACATGGGATGAAATTTATAAAAAAGAGAAGACAAAGTTTGTTCAAAATTTACAATTATGAGGAATAATTTTATTTATCATAATATGCGACACACTCTCGCACCTTTTCAAGCAGCAGGTTGTTCAGGCCGGTGGTATGACATCCTGACAGACAAGAGTCTATGAATTCCTGAAAGGCCAGTTTTACTGCATTATCGGAACTGAAATTTTTTCCTATTAAGTATTCATCCAAACTGCGAAAGCAGTGTTAGTCGCTGGAAGCTAGATCTGGCGAGTAAAGAGGACAAAGAAGGCATACCTATTCCAATTTATGTCGCTTTGCTACGATCATTTGCGTAGTGTGTGATCTGGCGTACATCTTGCAATAAGATAGGGTTCAAGTTGTTGACCAATCTGGGCTGTTTCTCTTATTATCCTCCTCTTAATCCTTTTCCTTAATTCTCTTATTATCCTACTCTTAATCCTACTATTAATCCTACTCTAACCAATGGGCTGAACGTTTTGGACTGCCATGTTGAATCCAATTCTCATAGCAAGTGATTATTTAATTAAAAAGTGAATCAGATTAGTGATGAGAAAGCAACATCAAACAAGCTTCCAAATGCTTTTGTTTCCATTCAGTTCATGGGGAACCCATTTGTCTAACTTTTTCACGTTCCCGATTCGAGCTAAATAAATTAACATTGTTTGTTTGCTAACACCAAATTTTAATGATAATTCATAAGCGCATTGACGTGGATTAGACTCAACGGTGACCTTTAGTTCGTCATTGAATCATTTGTGAGGTCAAAATTTGGCGAACCACTATCTGCTGCTGCGCTTATACTAGAAGCAATTAAACTATTTATTCTTTTGAACGGTCTACGATGCCGTAGTTGCATGTAAGAGCTTATACCTCGTGACAGTACGAATTTCCAACCGATCCATTATCAAAAAGAAAAAAAAATAGTTTTTTTAGAGCTTAGAATAGTTTATTTCAACGGGCAGCATGTGTAACTTCTTAAGAAAGAAAAAAAAAAACACCAGTCATCGTCAAACAACAAGCTGTCAAAATTCGCAAAAATTGTAAACTACAAGTTTCATGCTCGTTAACCTGACATGATTTAAATTTTTTCATGATCCGCCTGAGTAACCGAAGGCGAGGAATCTCTGGGGAAATAAATAATAATAATAATAAATTTTTCATGGAAACGAATCGATTTTGCAGAAATAAAATTGCAAAAGAAAAGAAAACCCAAAGACACAATTACAACGCTTCACTTGTCTCAGGCAGCTGGCATCTCGTGGAAAGATTGCCAAGAATTGGGAGGAACTTAACGGAAAAAGGAATTAACATAAACATGTCGCGATGAGTTTAGTTAATGGAAACTTGCGACATTTTTGCCGAAGGCAAGTTCGATGGAGCCGAGAGAGTTTCTGCAAATACTTTTCCTAAGAATTGTATATAAAGCCTAGACTCTGCCGTAAAAATCACAGTTCAGCGTTGCGAACTTCATTTGAAAAGAAGTTGAACAATAATGTAAAATTCACTGAAACTGGAGGTTTGCCTTACAATAATTATATCACGTATGGAAATCCTTTCTCTGTTTTTTACTTGTTGATATCCTTTTCTAATTCTTTCATAGCTTTTTGCATTTTCATCGCAAACTGACTTGATCGTTTGCGTAGTTTGAACTGCAGTTTTTTCTTCTTCAAAACAGGCCAACCATAGATGACATTCAAACACTGAACAACAGCTTTTGAACAACTGAAGCTTATAGCATCTAACGGCCAATATATAATCAAAGTGTATCCAAAATTTTGGAAGAAATGATGAACGTGCCATGTACGTTCCACAAAGCAACACGGAGAACTTGCATTCACAAATTTTATATATATATATATATATATATATATATATATATATATATATACATTTATTCTTATATAATTCTTATTCGAATTTTTCATCAATATATTGAGCGGGATCATGACAATAACGAAAAGCTTTCCTCGCTGACTTGTGACCTTATGCTCTACATACCTTTTGCACTTTCAACCTCTAGCTTGCAATTATAAATTTCATAAGCAGAGCGACTTCACATAATGTAAGTCGTAAGCATAGTTAGTCATTTGGAAAAATTTCCAACCACTCGTTTATCAATATTTTCCAACAACCAATGCTTTAACTTACATACATCTAATAATATGGAGGTAGTATAGGGCCCAGTTACTTGTTGTCAAGATTGAAATATTCATTTATACGCACATAATGCTCATCTTGTACCTATCTCGCCCATAGGGGCTGATTGATGATCTGATTCACCGAATTAACGATGATTTGAGTCTTATCGTGCATTGGTACGTTTAAAGCTTAATTCAGATAAGGCGAAGGCGATCTTGATATCACCCGACATTTATAATTCTTACTCTCCGATCTCGGTACGATCCGGACGTGCGATGAATTTAATTCTTCCAGACCGAAAGTATTTGCGATCATCAATCCTATTTTTTATCAACGTTATAAAGTTATGGCAGGGCGCTGCCGCCCTGATATCTAGGCTGTTGTTAGTGTGTATAGGTCCAGAGCAGCAATCATGCAATTTTATAATCCTTAGTATAACGAGTAATTGTGCAATTATCTCGAAGTTCTTGGGATTGACTAATTGTCCGAGTAATCCGAGTTTGTGCCGAAGGACACTTCAAAGTCTTACTGCCTTGACAAATCCATGTTAATCTTAATTTATAGCAATTAGTAAGGCAATTTGTAATTGTCTATGTACTGATTAATTATTCATTAAAATAAATAATTATCCTGGTCTGATGTTAGCCCACTGTGCGTAGCGTACATTTGCATCTTTGCTAAGAGCTAAAGTAAGTGATAATTGGACGACATTGAAGCGATAATAAGATGAAAAAGAAAAAAAAAAAAAAACAAATCTATATAGGGAAGATATACTTTGGGCAATTTGGACGTTGATAAGTCCGGGCACTTACTAATCGAATAAGGTTTTCTGATAGATTGCAGCATTTTTCAAAATACACCAAATGCCCAAAGTTGCCTAAGGTCTCTGAAAATTGTTATAACTAGATTCGTAGATTGCATTCTCTCTGTATTTGTTCACTGTGACTGTGCATGACAGTTAATAGCAATAACTTGGTTTGTTTGGTTTCGGTGTCGTAACTATAGGCTTAATTTCTTTTATACGCTTGCCACTACTTTTTAGTTTTAATATTTTCCGCAACTTGGCAAAGACATTTTGACTGATGATACAAACCTTAAAAAAAGGTAGGCTATCCTTATTTCGGTTATTACTTATCATTGCTCTCTAAACTCAGTAGCACTTGGCCTGGTTTCTACAGTTGTAGATAATATTTGTATCCATAAAGAAACGTAAAACGCAATTATTTATGACACCATACCTAATGAGGATCAACATATACGTTGGTTAAGAGACCGTTAGCTTTGGTAATCAAAGTCAAAAAGTTGAAATTTCATAAATGCTACATAAGAGTAGAGTTTGTCTGTTAACTTTCATTTCAAATGAGTTTTTCTCTCAACTTTCATTTAAAACGAGATTTTTTTAATTTTAACGCCTCTACGTTAACTAAGTTACAAGCCCTTTTTTTCACTGTTGTATCATATTATTTTCGTTTAGGCAGTGATTTGACGGTGGAAAAACTTTCCATTCCAATGCATAAGACGGAGTTTGCTTAGTCAATTTTGCCATATGTCGTGACTAGCGGTTGTTTTTTTGCACATGAATGGGTTGAAAATTTGTGTTTGCTTTAATGCAGAGGAGCATTTTTTTTTTTTTTCTTTTCATTGATACTCTTTTTTGGAACGAACGTTGTTTTTTGGGTTTCAATATCCCTGTGATTGATCCATTTTGCTTCCACAGACTTAGTTTAAGTAAACCGGACTTTATTTTGCGTTTAAAAGGATATGAGCCATATACGCTTTTTTCAACTAATTGTTCTGTCATTTAAAGAAATTCAAGATTTTTTAATATCAACGCCGGGGAATGTTTTCACCTCCTCTACTTCTCTTTCCGGAAACAACGCAATGTTTTTTAATCATTTATGTTCAAAGAAATTCTGTATTTCATATAATGTTGCCTACTTTAGGGATTTTGTTATTCTTTATCTCATCGCAATTATCTGTTTTTCTTATTTAATTTTTAATAGAGTTTTAAAGAAACATTTTCCTATCGTTTCGCATCGATAAAATAAGACGGGAACGGGAAATATATTAATCATGAGAAACGATAAAATACATTGAACTTTTGACCTTTCTTCTTCTTATAGCTAAATAGCAGCATTTTTCTATATATTTCTTATGATTGCGCGAATACTTGCACATAGATAAATATAAAGGAAGAGTCTGTGCATATATGCATGTGTGCCTGTGTGTACGTGTGTTTTTTTATGCAATAAATTGCAATTTGTTGAGATATTAAGAAGCTATTGCATCTAAATGCCAATTCAGGGCTGCCATGTTCACAACGTTGAAACGTTTAACATATAAATGTTTGACCTTTAAGGTTATTTAACTCTCCCACTCACCGACACGTGCTTATTTCACTGGATATAGTCAGGCACACACATAATCATTGATTTTTGTTGTGCGCCTAACAACTCATGTGCAAAATTTCAGCGGAAAAAGAAGAAAAACAATTAAAAATACTGCAATTTCACACGCCTCAAGTAGTTAAACGTGAAAGTGTACATCTTATGATTTATGATGGTGTTATACGCAATAATAAAAAAAAAAAAAAACGAGAAAAAAAAAACGAGAAGAACAAACATAAATGTTTGCCTTCATAGGTATTCGCATAAATGTTTATGTGTATGCATGCAAACCAATGCAATGTTGACATATATAGTACAACAAAGTAAGTAAGTAAGTAAGTAAATGGGTTTCAACATTCTCGTTATGTTTTGCCTGAAACTGAGTTAATGTAGCATGATTTTTATAATTCTCAGTTGACAGATATTTCTTTTAAATTTCAATTTTTTTCCCTTTACTGTGTACTACTGTACTACTTATCGCATGAATTAACTTTCAACTCTCTTCAGTGTTCAGTGGCTCTTGGATCAACGATTGTAGATATATACCTAAAAAAAAAAAAAAAAAAAAAAATTAATTAAGAATTTTACAAAAAAGTGCAAAAAATAAAAAAAAAGGTTTTAATGCGCACGCAAATGTACATTTGCAACAGGTTGCGCGAAATTTAGAGAAATTTTTTTAATCAACTTTTTTTTCACTAAAGGCATCGTGCATACCTTTGCCTGAAGATCAACTTATTTTATCATCTTATTATGAAACGCTTGGCCTTTGAATAAAAATTCTGTTTAGTGGTTTTCTTCATTTTTTTCGAAAGTGTTTACTGGTTTAAATAAACGACATAGAAAGAAAAATTATATAAAAATTTATGACATCTATGAACGAATGTCTACTTGTGTGAAAAATACACTACGGGAAAAATACATTTTTCTTAATTTTTTGTTTTTTTTTTTTTTGTTGGAATTTCTGTTTTACGCCAGTTCCAAGTTAACGCCGCTTGTGAATTTCTCTGTGCAGGATAGAATCACGAAGCAGGTAAAATATATTTAATAGTTTTCTCTTTAACTTTTTATGCTCACTTTGACATTTAAATGATTTTTATGGTTATTTATGTCTGACTTGGCAGTTTGCGAATATTAAACTGGAATAAGATATGCAGCTTCTTTGGCATTTCAATGTTTTTTTTTTTTTTTTTTTTTAATAAATTTAATTTCCTCCAGCCAGGAAGTGAGTGAAGAAATCGTACTTTTCCTGCTTTTAATCGTTTTCACGTCAACTGTTCATTTTACTACATAGGATGTTTTCACGCTTACTTCACTTATTAATTTATAATACTCTTTTCGAAAGAAAGCATGAAACGTGATCAATCATGGGTTTAGAACCTTCCTTCATTTGCGAAAGTAAACAGAGATTATTAGAGTGAGCAAGTCACCTAACTACTGAATTTAACACTCGAGGACTGTTTTAATGAATAGAATGATTGATCCAAAATAGAATTGAAAAGAATTGGAGAGAGAGATAGATAGAGAGAGATAGATAGATAGATAGATAAATAGAGAGAGAGAGAGAGAAAGAGAGAGAGAGGAGAGAGACGAGAAAGAGAGAAATGATCTCCTTGAAAAAGTGCTCTGCCAAGTATCTAAAAAAGTATCTAAAAAAGATAGACAAAACGCTTGTCCATTAATCCGGTGATGTTTCATTACTGTATTTAGCGCAAATGCATCTATGTAACCTGCTTTAGCATTTATTTATTGGAGGAATTTCTAACTTTTTACAGAACACTCTTATCAAAACAGATAAAAATGTTTAATTGATCGTCCATTGGAACTATCATTATTTTTATTAGAGTCAGCATTTGGAATAAAAACCGTACGACAAAATTCAAGCGATAATAATGTGTTTTGTAGTAAAGGAAATGCAAGGAATTGCATAAGAAACATTCTACTCTAAATATAATTCTTTTAACTACGTTAAGGAAGATGTTGTCTGGGCAAGATGTATCAGTTTTGATTTTCTTAATATTCACATTTATTTCTCTGGTATTCACGAAACTGAGGATTGATTTCTTTCTGAAAGTATCTATAAATTGCGGCATACTTGGAGAATCGAATCAGTTCTCATTATACAACATTTTCTTTAATATACTTTGTACACTAATCTCTATAAAATGGCTTCTTCCCTTCTACAATAAAGTTGTGGGTGTAAATTCCTACTAACACCTCTTCTTTGTCTGGCATAAGTTTTTGTAAGTGAGTCACATTAAATTTATTAAATTGCTTTGAGGCGACACGAACTCCTTCTGCTTCAGCTGCTTCAGTGATCAGAAACAATAGATCCATCGGTTATATAATAATATATAATATAATATATAATATAATATATAATTTTGTTCTAAGTGAATCTATGAAAATTGAAATCTTTTGGTTTGGAAAATTTAAGTGATCATATTTCCAGGATATACCTCAGCGGCTGTTCCAGGCGTCCTTACCTTCCAAGATCGTATTTCTCGCTGATGCCTTTTATTAATTGGCTTCAAGATACTAACGAAAGCAAATAAATTGGATAAAAAAAGTTGGAATTGCTCGTAAAAGAACCTAAAGGCTAATAATTAAAATTTCAGTGAATATATATATTTAATTTAAATGACCTATCCACGATGATTATCGGACGAAACGAATCGTTTTCTATCATAACAATACCTCATCCGGGGCCTGTAGCACGTAGGGTAACCAGATGATGATGGATTTGGGTACGGTCGTTGATGTGCTAACTAGTCGGTGATTCGATCTAGAAGAAAGGGAATGTGCAATCTTCTTCTTCTTCTTCTTTATGCCTCTGTTCGAAATCATATTTATGTTACCAATGGGTCAACTGATCACATTCGAAATATGACAACTGAGTTATTTCGAAGGTGACAACTCTAACATAAACAACCCTACGTCTGCTAAAAGCTAACAATACGTGAAAAAAACTTAAGTTGCACTTAACTAATGATATAATGACTCATATTGACAATTCTTCGCGGTTGGTTTTTCCGCGGGATGGTGCTGTTGCATGCATATCGTATAACACTTACCTGATTCCCACAAACGAATGTTTGCTTTAAAGGTGAAATTTCAGCTTACATTGTTCGAGAAGATGGTTTTCTAACTTCTTGCTCCTGTAACGGGTTATGTTGATTTGAAAATGAATGAAATATCTGAAGAAATATGCTACGTGATGCTTTTTTAATATAAAACAAGTAAAAATGATGCAAAAAAAAAAACAAATTGTGAAGTGTACGGTGGAAGTGGGGTGTTGCGAGTGAACGAAATCCCCAGGAGTGGTTTGCTCGATTCCGTTCCGGAGATTTCGATGCATATCACAGTCACTGAAAAAGTCGATGACATTTTGCAACTGATAATCTCGCTAGCATTAATGAAACTCAGTTAGGCTTCTACTCTGGCTAAAGCCATTTATTTGTTCATCCACAGTCTAGCGTTGTGAACCGATCAGCGATGGCATCTGAAACTGGCTTTGAGTTATGCACTTCAGGACGAGCTCTATGTACTATTATAACTTTCATAAAAAAGGACTAATATATATACGGTTAGGGCGTATAAGGGAAGCCGGCGACAACAATTTCTTATAGGATCAGAGCGGCTGCAACAAACCGATAAAGTATAACTAGGCCTCAGTTAATACGAAATTTCCCGACGTGGAAGCTTAACTTGTACAAGCTTGTACTGTTGAATTCTGACTTAATGAAGGGTTCAGTTTCTGTTTATAAAAAAACCAGGTCTATATTATTTGTTGCTTGACCGATATTTTTAGCAATTTTTTGGTACTTTTAAGTAATTTCAAATGCCATCTTATTCAGCTTGGAGTCTTTTAACATAGCTAAAAACTTGGATCAACTATATGTCTTGCATATTAAATAAGTGATTGTTGTACTTGTCAAGTACTTGTTTTGTGTAACTGTATTTAATTTGACTTATTACCGGATTGATTGTTGAAGTGTTTTTATGCCCACGCCCACGCCTGCTTCACAACAAATTAATTATTTGATTCGAGAGCGCATGCCACGAACAATGCCCCGAGTGAATATTCGCTTTCTTTGTCTTTCTATGCGTTTTGTCTATGTGCCGTTGCCTGTTACCAGCATAAATGGAAAAAAAAAAAAAACTATTATCGTTTAACTTCCGGCGCTCGAAAAAAAAAGAAGAGAAAAAGATTTTTCGCTTTGTTTTCTCCTGTTGCATTGCAATTTATATAACGCCACAAGAACAATTGCATTCACTGATATCATGACCACGGTGAGCTGCTATAAAATAGTGTTAAACTGTTAACATTCCCATTGTTCCTTATTTTCTCATTCTGATTAAGTTAAATGAGAATTAGTAGGAATTGTTTTAAAAGCTGCTTTCAGTTTGCATTGTTTTTCTTTGTCTATGTCAAACTATTCTCTTATACATTATACAGTATACACATACTTTCATAGGAAATTTCTAGAAAGTAAATCTTTTTAGCATACTCTAGTGAAGAAAAGAAAAGTTGTCACTTTGAAGGCACGTTGAGTGTAAACTATTTTTAATTTTTAAGCAAACATTTAAAAAATATACTCAAAATTTACTGAGATCATAGAAAAGCAAAAGAGATTTTGTCTCTTACTATGGCTGCGGTTTTCTTTAAGGCCGGCAATGCTTTACATTAGTCCTGCGGAGAAGTACTGAGAAATTGAGAAATTGTTGGGCAGCACAAAACACGCAGTCGTGGCTGCGATTTGTTCACCATCGTTGTGGTAATTTTGATTTGAAAAGTACACCTCGTTCTGATCGACAATCTCTTAAAAAAGTAGAAGAAAATTTATAAGAATTCGAAATACACAATAGCATGCTTTCCGTAAAAATTGTAACTCATCGAACTTAACATTTGACGGAAAGCTAATGAGGAAAAGAAGGCAACGTGCACTGTGGTATGTGTGTGTACCGCCAAGAACTCTGTACCTTTTTCTGATAACTAAGCCTTATCGCATATGCTTTCAATAAAGTTTTATCAAAGGGTTTTGAGCGCGGACAACTGCCTCAGCTCTCAAAAAATTGATCCACACAGGTTACTAATGCATTAAATTTATAAAATTAACTTTTAATTAAGCTGGCGGGAGGAACTTAGGCCGACCGATTCAGAGAATGCTGTTGGAAGTGATTCTGAATCGATTTATGCTTGTCTGTCCGTCTGTCCATCTACCCAAATATTCTTTTGTTCTTGTGAACTCTACCCACGTATGCTTGTGTTGAACTTGCAGCTCACAATTTTCGGGATATTTAGGCGACATTTGGTGCCCTGAAGTCTTTTATCTCAAGAACGAAGCCCTCAATTCCAGTCCAATTTGAAATCCAGTCAATTTGCAAAATCTTTCCGCAAAAATTATTTAGTAATAGTATTTCATCATTTTGAATTACGGTGAAAAATTTGGATTAGATGGGGTAACTTTTTGAACTTCCTCCCATAAAACCGTTCTTACTAAGACTTATTCTTTATACAGTAAGAAAGTCAAATTTTCAATATTTCATGATGAAAATGTCTTCACAATATTACTAAAGTATAGAAATTATCCTTAGACAATTTGGGCTACGTAGGTCTATTTTTTGGATCTTAAAGCATATACAGATTCTTGTCAAAAACATAACCCCTTATATATCGAAGAGATGTGATTTTTAATCTCTTGTCATGAAAATTTGTCCCTAATAGTATTTGACTAAGGAACCCAAAATTGAATCATATGGATCTATTTCTTGGACTTCATTCCATATAAGCTTTCTCACCAAGAGCGTGCCCTGTAGAAAAAGGTCTTATTTTTAATATTTTATGTGCAAAATTAGACAATAGCTGCAACTTAGCAACAAACTTAACCGTAGAGCATTTGGATCACTTAGGTATGCTTTTTATACTCAACTATACATAAAAGTTCTCAAAAAATGCAGGCCTTTATACGGTAACAAAGTCCAATTTGTCGTTTTTTATAACGAAAACAGCGGGATAATAATAAAATATTTGACAAGTAAATTAAGTTTGCTGAATTTGGACTACGTTAAATGAGATTTTGGGCGTACTTCGATATGCGAAATTCGATGAAAAGTATGTCTTTACAAGTATGCCTTGTCAAGGAAATGAACAATTAATTGTATCGCTACTAAGCAAAGTGGTGTAGGGTATGTAACCGACTGTCTTGCCGACTGCCATGTTCTTATATGTTTTAAATTAACAACGTTCCTGTCTCCTTACTGTCCTTACTATTTGGTTTGTTTGATTAGATGAAAGGTAAGGTCAGCAGGGGTTTTAGTTGGATGGAAGAGGGAATAGTATTTGTGTACGTGCATATATCTGGAACGGTGGCAAAGACAAGTACACTTAAGGAATAAGAAAATCCGACGACTTGTTGCGCTGTATCGAAGATCCCGCTTGAGATTCCGCTTTTATCGCCGTGGAACACAGTGTTATGCGTAAGCAAAGTATATCTTACGGCTATTCTTGCAGATATCGAGCATTTTGGTCTTAAACTCGTCCCTGATCAGCGCATGGAGCCTGCGAAGTGCCCGATCAAGAATTTATAATTGTTGGGCAGACTTACTGCGGCAGCTTACATTTCAGATTACTATCTTAATAGACTAATAGGGGGAGAGAGCTGCTTGGAACTCCTCGATCTTTGACCAGAGGCTTTTCTTTCTGCTACTGTAAGGAGTGCGTTTCTACATTTCTAGGCCTCGCATTCTGTTGGAACACGGTCCGGGCCTAGCTTTGTAGGCTCTTAAGGCACAAGATGGAGATAATTTCCGTTACGCCAAAGTCCAATGTCTTGTCTGTGCGCCTAACGTAGTCTTGTCCCATCTAACGAAGCGTCGCATGATATTATTTTATCTCACGGGCCTACGTTTTATCTTTTAGATCATATGAGACCTACTTAACTGTCTTTAGATATTTATTTCTAAGAAAATAGCTGTTAGGAGCTCTCGAAACATTCCTTTAGCGGGAGCGACTCTGAAAAGAGTTTCGTGATAATTGTGCTTGACCCGAATCGTCGGAAGAGCACTTACCCGTCACGAAGTTGCAACTGGAGGGTATACCGAAAGAAAGGCAGGAGTACAAGGAAGACCGCTTTTGCAGGAGGACTTGGCGGTACGTTCATATAACATATCTCCAAGCAGCATTCGGGGATAAATATTTTACTGCAACGAATATTACATTTGTGAGGATGTACGTAATACCCATAAGGACTTTACGTAGATCTATCTTTTATTATTGATTCAGCATCATTTTCTGACTTAATCTAAACTTGCCTGTGTGTCTGTTCATCTGATGTCTGTCTACGTATTCTTGTGTTCAATCTGCAAGTAGGAGCATTAACACGTTTTAGCCTAGCAATGAATCTTAGCAAATGGCATTTTGACATACTAGGTTGGCATGAGTAGTTTAGATCGGGTCGGCATTGGTTCGATTGTATCACATTCGGAGGGGAACGGAACTATTGGTGAACCTAGATGGGCCGAAACGCTCACCTTCTCGTGGTGCCCCATATAAATATTGACTGTTGCTTTAACTCTCTCGTTGTTTGGAGGCGCACAGTGAATGGCAAAGAGGGGTTTAAAGCTTGGTATCTATAACTGAGGTTTTTCTCTTGCAAGCCTAATAGGTCTAACCGCAAGGGGATCTCTTTTCTAAAGAAAAGGGAGGATTTTCTTCTCCAAATTGGCCCTCCTTAATGGAGGTCATCAAATTGAAAGATTGGCAGCGATATGAAAGAGGGCCGAGGTACAGTTGGGTGTGTGCTTTGTAATAACAACCTTCGAAGCATTATTTCCTTGAATGAGGATAGTGATTTGATTGGTCAATCGGGATGCGTGGACAGTCCAAAGACAAGAGCGACTGCGGCCGCATATAGTATGAGAGCACCCAAGGCTGTATAGCTTGGTGTAAGTTCTATGATTGAACTATAAACCGCGAAGTTAAAGAGTGTCTACGGGAGTGCTCCTGACAGGAAGATGCCCACTAAGCATCTGAATGTCGGCCCTCTTAGCTGACTGCTTGGGTATGGCCCTTCGGGGAGTACTCGTTGTGGCTGTGGTTACCCTAAAGTTTCGCGGGGAGCTACCTAAGAGGTGCTTAAATAGGCCTTGACGTAAACCGAGACGTTAAACGGGAAAATGGCCCACACCCAATTTCTATTGCGGTACCTCAGGGTAGCAAGGCCCCCTTAAATGGGGATTGTCTTGCTCCCTGGGTTGTCCACAATTGACTGAAATGATTGCCGATGGTTGTAGCCAACCAGTCTGATTAAGGATTCACGCCAGGTGCGGACGTTAAAGCCCCGTATAAGGAATCTGCATCAAATGCGGACCACTTAGGTTTTATCTTTCTCATCCCATCCCATGAAAAATGGCAGATGAATGAATTAGTCTTTTATCGCCAAAAATTAATGAGAAGAATGGTATTAAGCGAAGTAGTGTAAGGTATTTAATGTTCGTGCTTGCACGACTATAATGTCTTGACTTGTTTAAATATTGTGACTTAATTGTTTATTTAGAAAAAGATACTTTAAGAAATCATCACTTTTTAGAATCACTTGTAAAGACATGAAATGAAAATGTTATTCTTCTGTTGACTCTTTTGTGCACATAGCACACAGTAATGGTAAACATGTGTGTCATGGAGTCTTTAGAATAAAGTAAAGATTTCCTCTAGTCATGTTATGTTTACCAGCAAAAAGCAATTCTAAAAATATATTTTTTGTATATAAAAGTTTTATCAGAATATTTTGTTAACTTAACATTTACTATTATCTAAACATTGTGCTTTGTTTACGGTCGGTTGTTCAGTTGTTCATATTGAGGACGTTGTTGCTGTTGTTGTTGTTGTTGTTTTCAAAAGGTAAATAAAAAGAAAGGAAAGCCCGAAACCTCTTGCACTTATAGGTAAGCAAATATAAACCAATGCTAGTGGCAGGTTTCACCAACAAAAGCTTCCGTTTCCGTTTTGTAGAAAAAGTCAGATAAAACTAAAAATGTTTTGTTGCATTCGATTCACTTACATGCATATATGGATGGGCAGGCTCATGTATGCAATTTTTAATTAAACACTTTTAATGTTTATTTTTAGGTTTTTCATTATTATTATATTTTTATTTTTTTTTTATTTTTTTTTATTTTTTTTTTGTTTTGTTTTGCAGTCGATATTACGTTTAACGTATGTTGTACTTTTATCAATTGTATCATTGGTTTAAAGTTGTTTATGCTTTCGTGCGCTTACATATACACGTAATTGTCCAATATTGTTTACGTGAGATGCTTGTCTTTCTTGTCCATTTCTATATGTTTTCTACAACGAAACTAAGTTTTCTTGTTTTCCAGTTACATGACATGTTTTTAAGCACAATCGCATTAATTACACGTTGTTAGAAAAGAACGTCATTTCAAAGTGTTGAGTTAAGGATTCCGCTTTCAACAAACAACAAACATCCTTCTTCCTCCTTTATTCGAGTACATGGATTTTTCAACAAATAAAGTAAAATTAAAAAAAAAAAAAACAAAAATTTTAGATAAAAAATTGATTCTTGATTGGTTGCAAGTCCAAAGCAAATGTAACTGAACTGATAAAACTACTAGACACGTGAAGGAACTTAGTTCACAAAGCACTATTTGGCAGTAGTTCTTTTCATTTTTCAACAAACTTGCCTGAGGTCAACTTGAATAACTTCATCTTAACTCATAAGTATTGTATACATGTTCCTCTCTATGTTGGCTACACGGAAAGATGCACTACACCGCAAACAAGTTCCGTTCAGTTCGGATTTTCTATTGGATTAGTCGTCGTATTATTGAAACTTCTCGTGTACACTTACAAATTTGCAAGCTTCGTAGTCCTCCTGCTGGGTTCGTTGCTCGTCGCAGTGTGTATGTGCGATGAAAGACTCGTGATAATGGAAATACCGTTGCCGTTTAGGCAAATGTTGTTGCTGTTGTTGCGAATTTATTAATTGATTAGGTGAGCATTGTCTACGAGTTCACCTTAACGAGTCTTAAGAATTTCAATTCCCTGACGTTAAATCCTTACAAACTCGCTCTCACTTAAGAATTAAATTCCTTGGACTGTCAATTAAGCTTACTTTCGTCTCAATGAATAAGCAAAGTTGTCGCTTTCACTGTGAAGCCAACACATTCGTTCCAGGGAAGTGAACCTTTAAACTGGTTTTTGAGGCTGTGATACCCTGTGACACCGCCCCGCATTTTTTCGATGTTAAGAATAGAAATTCCGCGTGTGATGTTAGTGAATTTTTGATATTCTAAAAGAAGACCTTGATCTCGCATAAGACAAGGCTGGAAGTGGTTATTGTTGGTCAAGAAATTTCGATTTCGAATCGTCTTTAAAGGCCTGTGATTTAATGCTTTAAGCCTGATCCTCATTGGATGATTTGAAGTCGCTCATTCACGGCAATACTTTAGAATGTCTTCACCAAAACATTACAAACAGTGTTAGTGATCGAATTAGGCTTGATTTAGCCAACAAAGTACACGTAAATTGGGTGTATCTGGTTCGTTTCTGTAAGAGAAGGCGCGCCTCAACTACTTTATGGGAATCAACTATATTTTTGTATGAACGCAAAAAATTTGTTCTTTTTTTCCCCATTATTTTTTATAAAATTAGAAGTAGCATCTTTGAAAATTTCCACAATAAACATAATAAGATGACGTAAGATTTCGGGTAGATTTAGACTTGACTGATACGCACCATTTGCCTCCCATCAGACTTTAAAATTCTTTAACCTGCATTGCAGATATTAGTCATCGCTTGCAGCAAACGATTGCGAGGTTTAGTGCGGGAATGACATGAGTCTGCTTTGGTATCATTTAATCAAATATATCGATACCATACTTAGTGTGTTTATAAAATGTTGTTGTTTTCTTTATTTGTTTCAATTTTTACAATTCGGTGATTTGAAGTCAATAATAGCACTTTCAATGCGGTTACTTTTATAAACAAGAGGAAGAATACAATACAATTTCTTGCCCGTTCACGACTGTCACGACTCACTCGAGTCACTCGACTCAATTCTCGACTCCCTTGTGACGACTAACACAACTCACTTTTCGACAGTTTTATGATTGAGTCTCTCTTCTGCAAATATTCTGCCTATAAAGCCTTTTAGAAGAAATTTAACTTAACTTGTTTCGGGCATTTTTAATCGGTTAATCTGGTTTTCCGATGGCTTCTTGGTACGATACAAAAAAGGCTCATGTTACCTATCATTATCCCTCGGGCATCCTGTTAGCTAGACAGTAAGACCCGAACGTCCAGGCACCCATATTAGGTACACGTCATTGTGCTTGCTTAGCTCATTCAATGGAGTTGTACTAGCATAGCGATAGGACTAAAATATTCACTTACTTACTTTCGTGTTACGGCTCAACTCCCTTGACCCGGCTGATTTTGCCTCTGCAAGTACTTTCCTTATAGAACCCTTTACAAGTAACTCAGCAATACTTAACTTCATTGTGATATTTTCATGCTCAACCCTGTTTACTTATGTAATTGTTCCGTGAATGCTTGTTAATTGTTTCGCCAGTCGCCAGTGTGCGTTGAGAGGTCAGGCATCATTATGCTTTCTTAGAAAACATTTAATCAGTGAACTTGACTAACATTGATCAAAGTAGGTATAGTACAAATGGACTTTGCGAATTGTGGGTTGTGGAGGCGAAGGAAGGAAGTATTTGTAAACATTTCATAATTCTATGAAAAACCAATACAAATTGCTTTACAATTTAGTGTTAACAATGATGACTTTACCTTATCAACGTATCTTGAATAAGAACAATGATTATTACGATTAAATCTATGTCTTGCAATAGCATTCTTAGAGTAATAATGAAAAGTTAAAAAGAGTTGAAAAAAGAGCATAAAAGGAGAGAAACTTGACATGAGAATTGCACGTGTAGGTAAAAATTGGAAATTTTTTTTTTACGGCGTTCATAATTCTTTTTTTTTTGCAAAAATTTTTATAGTCCATATGAGCCCGTCACACATTGGAATAATTCATTACGCACTGGTTGGGTATAATAATACAAAAAACCGCTTAGAGACATTGCCTAATACGCATTGTCAATAGCAACACACATTGACGCCTTACGCTTAACAGTTAATGCTATATATGAGTTAAGTATAATGCAATCTAATCTAATGCTTTAATGTTAATTGGATTGGATGTGAATTCATGTAAACAAAACCAATAGATTACACACATTCGCATATAATCGTACACACATGTTCATTGATTTGTTACGTTAAACTTAATTTAAAGTTTAAAGCATTATTCGTTTCTCTATAATACGTTCGAATTCTGCGTCTACACATGAGCGACGATTTGTGTCAACTTTTACGTTACGAAAAAAAAAAAAAAAAGAAAAAAGAAAAATGATAAATAAAGTGACATTTCTCATTAATGACATTTTTCATTTTATCCACGAGCGCAATAGGCACGCGAGTAATCAACTTTTATTATTCGTTTTTTGACCTTTCGACGTAACGTAAATTCTTCTTCTTTTTTTTTTTAAATAGTTTAGTGCAGGTGAGAAACAATTGAATTGGTATTTTAATTTATATTCATTTTGCTTCGTGGAGTGAAATCAAAACTTAATATTGAAACATTGTTTGACTTCGTAACCCTTGAATAGTGTTCCTGCAAGTTATATAAATATCTCGTGTGTGAGTCTTGCAAAGTGAGTTGATGATGTTATGGAGTACACATGAATACAATATGAATGCGTAGGAAAAGGATGTAATTTTGTTTATCGACATAAGGACAGAAATGGCGTTTAAGGAGAAACTAACAAATATTCATCAAGAAAGCTTACATCTGGTGAACATAGCCAGTTTAATGTTAGGTTTTCTTCGTGCACAAATTATTGAAATCCTTAACTCCTGCCCTTTACTGATGGCTGGCTAAAGCTTAATCTGCATTCGTCGGAACCTTTTCACAACTCTTTCCATGTTTTCAGAGAGGATCGATTAGATCGCTATGGTGGTGGTGTCTCAATAGAGTTGCGTTTCCCTTCCTACTCCGTACGTCGAACTTATTGCCACTTGTGTGTATATTGGTAAGAAGTAGTTCTATATAACTATTGAGTGAACACACTTTTAAACCTATTTAACTATTTAAACCTATTTATATGCGAAAAAAGTTCTCTAATGGTACTATGATACTCAAAAATAGTTATAAGTGCTTTAAATGTTACAGTCTATCTTAAGGCGCCTGCTTAACTTTGTGAGGTTGATTATTTTTCTCTTATCTGTTTATGGAGAAATTCCTAAACCGAACAATGATGCTGGGCTAGCCTTATGGGCTATTCCAAGCGTGCTTACCTCAATAAGAAGAAGTTCCAACACGCATTCATATTCTAATACAATTCCTTTACGACTACACTTAACACGAGTTATTAGTCTTAAACTTAATTTTATCCTATTGTCAATTGCCCACGGACGGCACGGACGATTTCCTATCCCTACTAAATTGGAGTTTTGCACCTAGGTTGCGCGGTCCTAGCGGATAATTACGGATCTCAATTTTCTGGTGTTTACCTTACCTCAATGGCGATTCGGTCAAGAAGACGGAAGTCGGGAATCATTGCCTTCTTGTCTATACTTTTGTTCGAATACGAATTGGGGTTGCCAATCGGTTAGTTGATCACGTTCGAAGTAAGTCAACTAAGTTATTTCGAATGTGATATTCCCATTCCGCTTCGCACAAATAAAGTCATCGATCTCAAATTTGGTAGAAACATTGGAAATTTCTGCACGCAGGTTGGTATTTAAAATGGGCCAAATTGGTCGGAACAGAAGTCCGCAGTGAAGCGTAAACTTAAGGCAACTCAGTTTTTTTTTAGCAAAAATTTTTGGATTTTTGCTCGTTACTCAGAAATGATAAAAGTTGAAAATCTGAAATTTTCCACATTTGCTTTATGGACTTTACGCTTTACGTGCAAAAATGGATAAAATCGGCCATGCTCACAAAAAGTTAAATGGGATTAAATTTTACTTTTTCACTTTTTTAGGGTTTTATACTTATTTGTCATAAGGCCAACAAGACAGAATGTTCAAAACTATTTTGTACATTCCTCAAATGAAGATATATTATCTACCTGCAAATGGGTTAATTCTAAAGTGAATATGATAGACACCGCGATCTGGTGGATTAATTTTTTCCAGCGATATGGGTATCAAATAAAAGAACTTGGAGAGTACAATGCGAAAAACATAGTGTCAAATATGCGAGATTCGTCCCCCACCGAATATAACTTCATTATCACTATTTATGATACGCATATCAAGAGAGAAAAAAAAGTGATTAGAACTTTTAAATATAAATTAAATCGTCAACAATATGTATGTTTGCCTTGAATTGGTTATGCGCACAATATCGATGAAGATGTGGAATAATTGAGCAATCGTACCCACCGCACTTGTGCAAAACGAAATTATGCAGCATAAATCGAAAAATGTATTATAAGTGCGAGCGAAAGAAGGATAGAAACATGTAATGAAATCTGTTCATAACAAACGCAAAAACCTATAGTGAATATAGAAAAATGTGTTTGTATTATGTAAACGCATGTATGGTCGTTCTCGTAATAATCGAGTTATGTATCGATGCCAGGAATGTATAAAACCTTTTTTATTGCATATGCAATATCTACAAGTATGCGTCGGAGGGCACTTAAAGTTTATTTATTCCTGCTCAGAGGCACAAACATCAACTTTTTCTTTCCTTGTCAGTGCGTCTGTTGAATACACTCAACCAAATTTGACATTTTTACATTTCCTGTAACTGTTACATGTATTGTGATAATCGGCAAAATTAATCTCTGGACATGTCACCTTTCTTCCTCTAAAAAATCCAAAAGGAGGTTATCTGCGTACAATTGTTATCCTAAGAATATATTTTAGCCTTTTAGATGAATGAACTCGACCAAGTTTAAATAAGTCAGTTGCTTAACATATGCAAAGATGTTGCTTGCATATTATTGGTTTAATGCATTAAACCAAGGCTACGAATAAATTTACAGAAAGTATCGCACTTGGGGACACTAATGCCTTTTACGAATTAATAAAGGAAGTGCTTAACTTATGAGGTATGTAATAAGAACGAAGCATTTCTAGCCATTAGATATATGAGAAATTGATATTCTTCTTGATCGTCGTAAGGCACAAACATCGCCAAAAAAAATGCAAAATTTTTATATAGTCACAGGTGACATCCGTGTAAGTGCGAAGGAAAACCCATCAATGGGATAAGAGAGATAAGCCCAGCCCATCACAAATTGTTTTTGCCGATGGGGCGATGGAATTGTCTTCGTATAAGTCCGAAGGAAAACCGATCAATGGGATGAGAGAGATAAATCGAGCCCATCACAAATTGTGTTTACTAAGGACTTTTGAGAATGGGAAGCATGGGATCGGCGAACTCACGATTGTATAAAATTTAATAATTTTATTTGCTTTCGCAACTGAGTGAAAAGCTGCACGTATAGGAATTCGCGGAAACAAGCGTTTGAAAATTTGAAAGTTCATGTTTTAAAAGTAAAAAAAAAAACAATTGTTCTACATATGCAAAAGTGTTTTTTGTTGATTAGGAAAAATATTTTAATTCCTAACCTTTGTAACATTTGCTTGTGTCTTGTAACATCTGTTACGGGGACAACCCGGTATTAGTGGGATTGTTAATCTCGCTGGTTAAAAAAAAAAAATGGTTGATCTTGGCAAGTTTTTTTTGTTGTTGTTTGGGTTGGAGACCGCGATGGAGCGTACACAATTTGGAAATGCGCTTCAAATGCAGTCAGTTGACAGGTCTTTCATAAATGTAAGAACAAAGTACGCAGTAACACGTGTCGTTCTAAAATATTTTGTAAAAATTTACAAGAGATTGACGTTCGGAAAAGCCGAGCGAAAGGCCTTGTCAGTCTTGATACTGTAAACCAATATTTAGTAGAATCTAATAACACTGCAGCATAGGAAACCGACAGGAACAGGTCTTTGAATTAGGATAATGATTTAACACACGGACGCAGGGGAAGTGATCATTTCTATTTTAAAGGAGAAAATCTGGCAAGGTGTGGTTATTACAATATTAGCATTAGTCATAAAGCTTCAAGGGCACTGCTCGTCTTTGATGAGGTCATCAGTTGAATATACGCTTGTCATTTGGTCGCCCAATTGCAGTTATTACGCGTATATGGTTAAAGGAACCCAGAAACGATTTCTTTTGCTTGCTTTGGGACGACTACAATGGGATATTAATGGAACCTTATCTGACTGCGATCAGCGTCTACTTTAGATCCAGTTATCAAGTCTTGAATGCAGCAGGTTGGTTCTTGGGGTAGGTTTCTTAATGAAATCTATTTAAGGGGACATTTCGTTATCAGTCGTGGTTGGTAGGCTTGATTTTAGCAATCCTGCAAGAATCTCAAAGAATTTCATCCCTCTTCAGTTGTCACAGTACAAGAGTTATAATGAACTCTTTTCTCCTTTCTTCGCAAACAACCTAACGACTTTTATCACTCATTTTCAATGGACGATTCAAGCGATTATGTGAAGTCAGCTTTTCCGAATTTACGTTATTACGAAAACTCCTCAGCTCAACGTAATTCCCCTAAGGACGAATCTTTGAATTCCGTGATCTCATTCTTTGCAATATATCTATAAGTGCTTTTATGTCGATTTGTCTCATTCTCCTTCTTCACCTATCGCGTCCTTGTCGCGATTTCCGTGGAGATATGAATCTTATACGGGCTGTATTAGCTAATGGTGTATTCTTCTGTATGTGACTATGTCCGTCTTTTTCTAAACTGAAAGTTAGCTGTTACTATCCCCATTGGCAAACGGATTTCGTTCAGTTAAACAGAGTCTTTTCAGCCTACAAATATTTTATACCGGCTCTATCTATCTAAGGTTTTAGAAAGCTTTCCAATCTCCACAATAATGGCAAGTGAATTGAAAATGTTTGAACAGAATATCCTAAAACGGAAACGGAACTAAGCGAAACGGTTCTCAATCATTTGCATTTACGAGATATCAGCTATAAAGACATGCAAGACATCCTCCTTCAGAAAAACTTAGAGGGAAAACTGGCCCTGCACAATAACAATCTGATGACAAATATATATGAAGCTTATTATTAGCTGTCACCAGTCGGTGTCTTGACATTGCTATCCAGCAAAACCATTTTCATAAAAAGTATCTGCCGAACTCTCACAGGGGCTACTACTACTACTACTACTACTATATAAACCAATTTATGATATCTTACTTGTGTCAAGTAGTTGAGTCCGTAACATTCGTCGCTGATTATTACTCTCTATTCATCATCCTTTACGCCTTAACTTTTATTTCTAAATTTTATTGATATAAAATAGTCTACATACATCCCGTTCGAAATTTAATGTAACATGAAGTCATAAGTGTTGTAACACACATTTGCTCTGTTTCCTACACTAAATGCCAAGAGCAAGCATTATATACTTCAGCTGTTGTTTCATAAACGTAAACACAGAGCCACATATAAGCTGACAACTTATTCTTTTATTGCGCATTACATGAGGAAATTACAAATTCAACAATATTATATTATTGTCATATAAAATAATAATATCGGTGTTCCATCTGCCCCTTGGTGTCTCAATTTGGTGTCAAGAATTTACTTAACTTACTTACTTATTAACTAATTCAAGCATTTTGGAAATTATGCGGTACGGAAATTTCGTTGCGCTTCCTTTCAACATGCGTTGGAAATGTGCATTAATTTTTCAACAGAGGACGAACGCAAAGTATTAGTGTGTGTGACTTTCTCCTATTAAAGAATTATCATTAGACTTGACGCTATTTTATAGCTTATTGTGCTGAAGTGCAAACAACACAATTTCTCAAAAAAAAAAAAAAAAAAAAAAAAAATGAAAAAAACAAAATTAAAGAGGCTACGAAGTAATTCAATTATTTTTAATTTTGTCTTTCCTTTCATGTGAGGACATTTCGCTTTAATTCGTAGATCGCGTGCAACATTTCACTTTTTTTCAAATAGTTGTCTCCACACAGAAAATGATTGATTGGATGCACTTTCGCGTAAATGGGACGAAAGTACGTATAAATAATGTCCGATAAGGTGTAGTAAAGTGCACGTACAATTACTCTAACAATAGATAAGGAAAGCGGTATTTGCCTTTTTTTGTGTCCGTCAACAGATTCTTTAAAACGCATGTTCATATTAAAGTTTATTTTATGGTTTCACGGCAAAGCAGAGAGAGAATGTATGTGCGCATAAGAAATGTTCCAAAGAATGTAAAAAACCTATTTCTAAAATCCAGATCTTAGCGTCTCTTCCATTTTCCAGCCAAGCCAAGCCAAGCCAAGCCAAGCCAATACTTAGGTAAGCGAGTGTATAACATGTGAGAAAAATACAGAATAGGAACAGAAGATGAAAATGATTTTTTAATTAACACCAAGTAGATTACAAAGTGTCTTTGACTGTAGGATCTGCCAGACGGTAATCGAGGCAGCTCTTTTCCGTTTCCAGCTTGTTTGGACCTCACATATATCTTCCATTAAAGAGGGAGTGCTAGGATAAGTTAATTAAGTAGTAGTAACATTACAGCGACTGACGACGGGAAAAGGGAAATCTGGCCAAGTTGCAATAGCGACCTTAAGAAAAGTTGAGAAGGGACTTCGGTTGAAGAGTTGTTTTGACGCGTGGTGAAGAAGACAGGAGGATTTTCGGTTGACATAAACTATAACGACAGTTGCGGTCTGCGGGTATAATATAAAGCCATTTCTAATTAAAATCTAAGTGAATTATAAACTAGATAAGATAATCGCATTTGAATTGTCTACGAAATAAACAATGATTTTAGGCAAAGACGAAACGAAGCGGTTACCTCACGGAGGGTGGTAGAAAAGCATAAAAGCACAAATAAAAATGTTGTGGACGGATTTTTGAGTTTTATGAGTTACCCCGGGTTAAAGGCAGAGCTATGGAATCAAAACACCCAAAGGCATATAACAGAAGACAGGGTATTTATAATATATCAGGGTCGTATGTGCAGCAATGACTGCATAATTTATATATCATTGATATATCGTGAAAGCTCAATAACTTAAGGTTTAAACATATAAGTGAAAATCTGGTATTTGGTGTGTTGACGACATAAGTTATGACCGGAGATTTTGGAAACACAGTCCATAGCGAAAAGCAGATCCAAGGATACTTGAGTCAGTGCCGAGCCTGTTCCAGATCAATGGATTTTGTGCCTTGCAACGTAATTCATTATTGACCTCATTTTTGAGGATTTTAAACCTAGATTACTACATAGATGGACAGACTGATCAAAATAACCAAACGAATCCAAAACTCTCCAGTTTATGAAGTATACCTTATACCTTATGAGGTTTGATATGGGTATAGAATTAGCTAAGAACAATACTATACAATAAATATGCTTAGGTTGGTCCAGCAACAGAATACATGGGAAGCAAGAACTATATATAATCTGGAGAATATCCCGCTTTAAGAAAAGCTTTTTATCTATCATTGACACTTATGCTCATCTGAAAATCCGCAAGCTATTTTAATCCTCTGTTGTCGGTGAATATTCTTGGCTGCTTTACGCCAAACAACGAACTTCACATATATATCTATAATCTATAAATGATGAGCGTAATAAAACTGTTTTTGTCACGATAAACAAAAATTTCTCTCAATAGGAAGTAGAACGGAAAAGCATGCATAAAAACATTTATATATATATATATATATATATATATATATATATCTGTAACAGCATATCATACATATGCATAGAAATAAATAAACAGTACATAAACACATATGAATATATGTAAAGAGTACATCATAGGAAAAGACTGCGTACACATTTATGTATGCTAACGTCGGAAATGGTGATTTTACTGTACAATTGGTGGGAAAATTAAGGTTGAGGAAAGTAAAATGAAAATTGCGTATTGTGTAAGTTAAACAAAAAAAGAAAGTCGAAGGACAAAACGCATGAACAAACTTCTTTAATTGATTTGCTGAAAACGTTTTTGTTCTTTTAGAAAAGAGAAAGAGTATTATGGCCAGAGCGTTATATTAAGAGTTTGTTTATGTCTTGTTTATGTCAGTTGCGCCTAACCATTTGCGTATTGTCTTGATTGTGTTGGCCCAATGTCAAAAAAAATGTTAAAATACGAAAAATTCGAACGCATGTACATTGTATTAAGTATGTATATATATATGTATATATATATATATATACACGCCCTTGAGAATAAAAACGCATCCCCATCCTTTAGACTTTGTCGCCATTTACAATCAGGCATATGGCTCTTTTTTTTGGGAATAATTGGATTTTACTTATATGTCTTTCAAAGGTTACTTCATGTGCTTCGGTCGATAATTCTTAGTTTTTTTTCCGATTTCTTTTAAGTAATCTTTATTATTTTTAACTACATATGTATGAATGAATGTTAGAAGAATCGAAAGTTCTTTACGTTGCACGCGTATGCGTACGTATCTGTGAATTTGCTTTAATTCCAAAAAAAAACAACGTTAACTCTAACCATAATGTCACATTGGTGCCAGTGGACTCAAGTTCTTTGTCTTTTTATCATACATGAAACTTGTTCAAATAACGATCAGTGGCTCAGCAGAGTGCTGCAACATATTACTCCAAAAGAGAATTCGGAAAAAAATTTCGCCCTAGATAATGCGGAAAATAATGAGAACTATCGTAGGATGAAGTGGAAGCTCGTCGTAAGTATGAAGAACTAAAGCCTTTACCCATTAGAAGAATCACTACATTTGCTGCAACCTTTTTCACAATCCGCACGAAAAAAACAATCGGTTTTAAATGACTTCTCACCGAATAGCGAAACTGAAGAAATCAACTCTACCGTAACTTTAACAAGGTCAAAAAGCAATCAAGCGAATCAATTGAACATCAAAGAAATGACTGCTGGGGTAGATGGTGAATACCTTCCTCTCCAAATCGCCAATCAACCTAAGGCACTCACACAAACAATGACCTTTAAAATATAGTCTTCCTTCATCAAGTTTATAATCTGATTCCCCTATGTCATCTTTAAAATATAGTAGTCCTCCGTCCAAACAAACAGAAAGAATCAAAGACTAGGCCAGCTTTTATTCATCAATTGGTAAGTCAAACCAAACTCTAACTAAGTGTACTGAACAAAATTTTAGCAATGATGTTTAATCGCCCGGCTTGATAATACAATCAAAGGATAGCTTCAAAGAGCTTCAAATACTTATAAAAGATATCAACCATACCTTTGTATCTCTTCTAGAAACCCAACCATTGCAGGTTTTTTTTTAACCGAATCGCAAGTGGACATTTTGTAAATGTTGTTCAAAGCACATACTCGAAATAAGGAGGTGACGTTTTTACCAAATCCAACATTCCTCATAGACGCATCAATTTAAATGTAGGTATGGAAGCTATTGCTGGATTTACTGTACCGTCGCCTTATATTCCTTCACCGCAATCCTTTTCCTGCAACAAGAGCTTTATAATCTGTTCTCCACTGGATATTTTAAAAGTGGCAACACATCTGCCGCGCCAATGGAAAAGGTTGGTTTTCAAAAGTATTTCAGGAAATTAAAGAGACAAATGACGAAAAAAATCGACGTTATTATTATCCACAGTTGCCGCATATCAATCAAGGTCAAAACACTTGCAAGATTCCGACTTGGGCATACCATTGCAACACACTAATGGATCCTTAAGAATTCTACTCCTCCGATAAACGATTGTAGACAAAATCTTACGTTTAAATGTGTAGTAGTTCGTGAATGACAAAGGCCTCTTTAATATTCGAAGATTAGTTTTCGGGGCATCCAACCCAATGGGCATCTTGAGAAGACCTTTAGAACTTAATATCAATAAACTTTTTAACTAAGCTAAACCAATCACCTAATCTAGCTAAAAAGAAGAACAAGAAACACTAGTGCTTATCCTACTTTTAGTTATTATTCTATGTTTAGTCGTTTGCTCTAAATTAATAATAATAATAATAATAATAATAATAATAGTTAGACAGGGCCGACTATTAAATGCACTGTACTACTTTGTCTGCTAAAATTTTTAAGGAGTGGTCGCCATATAAAGGCTTACTATTCATGATAACTCTTAGACAAGGACGTGTCGGCAAAATAGATATAAGCAGCTCACTGTAGATTTATGTATAAAATCCTTACTGTGCATCAAATAGAAAACCTAGCAGGGGTCTATCGTATGACTCTATTTAATACAGTGCGGTGCTCTAAAATATTACTACAAATAACATAACTTTTTTAAAATCCCTTTTCAATAGGATGCGCTCTTACGCGTGAATATATTTTAAAAATTGCGATCTGTACACAATGTTGTGTGATCAACATCATAAAGCGATTTGGAAAATGATTGTGAATCGCTCGGTATAATAAAAGGTGCGTCTGTTTATCTTTAATCCGTTTGCTTGTTAAATATATTCGCAAAAAAACTTAATGTACCGTTAACAGTCGTAATGCATTCTATAATAAATGTTTCAATTCAATTAAATGTTAATGCAGTAGGTATTTAATAAAATTATACTGAAATCAACAGGGAACAGGGAATACGGAGAACTGCCTTGACCATTAATCGTGTGGGTGTAAAATTGTGAATAAAATTGTCTCTGATGTCAACCATAAATCCCAATTGAATGTTATTAAATAAATAAATGAAAAGTGAAAAATATAAAAACATACATGTGCATTTGACACGCATTTCAACTGTTAGCTTTAATGACGTTACATTATCAGTGAATAATATCTATTTATATGAATGTAAATGAATAGCAATTCATATAGTTACATATGTAACGCAAATGGATGAATAAATGAATGAATGTAAATAAATAAAACCAAATAAAACATTAAAATTTATTTTTATTTTTATTGTTTTGTTTTTTTTTTGTTTTTTTGTTTTTTTGGTTTTAAACATACCGGCCACCGCATGTCTTTAATATTCTAACAAATATTAAATGTGCAACACTTCGATAATTATACATTGATTAGTAAAATTTATCGCATGCAATCTATTATTTGGAAATGAGAGAGATTCTGATGCAATTTTCACATATGTAATATATATAGTAAATAGAAAATGGTCGTTTTAGTCGGTCAAGGCCGATTAAAGAATTCTCTACATTCGTTTAATACAATTCTTGCCATTAGTTCCCAAGCAATGGCACACTTTTCATGGTCGCCTTTTTATTAGAAGGGGGCACCACGTGGTCCAAATTCAGCAAAATTAATACTCGTGTCAAAAACTTCATTATTGTTCATCTATCGTCATTATAAAGGACTAAAAAAAAGGGCTTCATTACCATAAACTTGTTATTTTTATTCTTGTACGGGGCGAGGTCTGAAAAAGTGATATAAATAAATATGCGTTCCTACTTTGGCACAGTAAAATTGTTAAACCAAATTATTATTATGGATCGACTTGCATCATAAAATACTAAAAAGTAGACTTTTTATTATATAAGTCTTGGTGTTTCCTGAGAACCCTTTTAAAGTGTGTGATACAAACAGTAGAACGATATAATACAAATTTGGTACAATCAGTGTTTAAGTCAAATTATATTTATGAACCTATTCTCACTGTGAAATATGACAAATTAGGGGGTTTTCTCACAGGACGGCTTACTAAAGGTTACATACGAGCGGGTTTAAAACGTCGACCTACGCGCTGCCAATTTTTCACTTCAATTTATTATAGTTTGCCGATATATTAATGAAGTTCAAATTTTAAAATGATGAATTTTTGAATTTGGATTTTTTCAGGGAATTATAGGAGGCGTGGTCCGATCTCATGCTTTTTGGGATTCGTGTTTGGGCAAACACAGTTTACTGTACCAAATCTCTTTGAAATATCTCCAAAAGATGCGGCGGTTAGGTTGAACACAAGAATACGTAGACAGGTTTGAGCCGGTCTAACTTAAGTCCTTCCAGGTGTCACACACCACCGCACAAACTTAATGTGATGTTAAAGAACTAATGACTTTTGTATTTTTAGGCTTCATACTGTGTAACATAGAGCACGTCAGGATACTCTTTAGAGTAACACATAAATCTCTACATATATGAAGTCACCATTAGATTAAGTAAAGCAAAGGGAAATGCAAATTAATTGCTGAGCTTCAAATTTTCATGTTATTTATTGTGTAAGTGTTAATTTTATTAATTAGTTATATAACTAAATAAATGAAATAACTAATCTTTACATGAAAACACGAATCGCTTTATTGTAATGAGTTTGAAATTGTTCTTAAGGTTATAACCGTTCGCGTAAACTGTTTTCTATTTTGAATTTGTGAAAATCTCTTGAATAAATACAAAGGCAATGGATCCCGCATAAATTCGCGCTCAAACACTTTTCCTGCTAATAGAAAGATGCTATGCATGTTATTGTTGCTAAATTTCTGATTTCATATAACAAATCAATTCCATGTAAAGTTTCTGCTGGATGGACTACGGCGCAGTCATGGTTGTACGCAGTCATGTAATGACGTTAATTCCTATAAAATTAGAAGGAAAATTTATGATTTTATTGTCGAAGCACACGTTCACTATTCACGTATGCCACAACACCGAACAGCTTTAACCACTTGCACACACACACATTCTTCAATAAATGAAGGGAAACTTTTTAGCCAGCCCAAGCCACTTCTTCGTCTGTTGCTTTTAAATTACGTTTGTATTGATTAATTGTCTAATATGTAAAATTTTGTACTTGTTGATGAGGCGAAAATTAATTATGCGAAAACCGTTCGGAACTTCTTTCATTTCTGCAAGAATGCTTTGTTAACTACAAAAGAAGTGTTTTGCTGTGTAAAGATGTCTATGAAAATGTTTTCAAGAGAATTGTTTTCTAAGAAACAACAGTGCTTTGTGACATTTCGTGAATTTTGATACCCACCACCACTGTAAGATGACGGTATACTCATCTTGTTTTTTTCCATAATATACGTAACGCCGAAAAGGTAGTTGCAGAAACCCTATAAAGTAGTGAAATTCTGCATTGATTAAGCCATGTCTGTCCGTCCATGGTGTGCGTTGTTAGCACTCGCCTGTTCGCAAAAGTGAAGTGATATCGGTCTCAAAATTAATAAAAACATTAGAAATTTCTACACGCAGCTTGGTTTCAAAAATGGGCCAAATTGATCAGAGCGGAAGCCCGTAGTGAGTGGAAATAAAATTTTTTGAATTTTTACTCGTTACTTGCAAAAATGGGAGCAATCGGCCATGCCCACGCAAATATACAAGTAATTAAATTGTATTTTTTCACTTTTTTGAGGTTTTGTGCTTGTTATGCGTAAGACAAAAAGGAGTACTATTTATTACACTCTACTACTATTTTGTACACTCCTGAAATGAAGACATATTATCTGTCCAAAAGTGGGTTCATGTATAAGTGTGAGGGCCATCGTGTTTAATATTTTTCTTAATAGTACCAGTGATAGGGGTATCAAATAAAAGAACTTGGAGAGAAGAATGCGAAGAACATAGTGGTGAGTGTGCGAGATTCGCTCCCAGCGGAATAAAATGTTTCTACTTGTTGTTTTTTTATTGGATACAACTCTCCTTAATCTATTCAAAATTAACGGGAAAATAATCAGTATTTCGAAAAATATTGCTCGTAGTGCATGTAGAGCTTATTTTTACCCTTCTACTTGGCCATATAATTTCCTATGAATGGTTTTCTGTTTTTACTTGCACATTTTTTGCAATCCCTTCGACAAACAGCATTAATAATTGAAAGCGGCGAGAGCGTTTTATGAATTCCCTCACTTTGGGTAGCTTTTTCTACTTCAGCTTCTATAATACTCCAAAGTATGATGTCACGTAATTATGCCAGCGTATGATGGATTTATATCATTGGAGCTGCTCAGAGCCACACATCAGTCAGATAATTATGTCAAAATTTGATGGATTTATTTCAATGGATCCGCTCATAGCAGCACATCAGTCAGATAATTATGTCAACATTTGATGGATTTCTCTCGTTGAAGCTGCCCATGGCAATATCGGCCGGTTTTCAATATATGCGTATACATGCGTTTGAAGTTTGAAGATTAGCTTGAGTATAGCCTACCGCTTTATTATTTCTATTTTAAGTGGAGTAGGGTGTTCATCTCAAGTTATCGAAATAACAAAAAAAAATCAACAGTTACAGTGCCTTATGAAATAAATTTACTTGGATTGTAATATTTTTTTTTCCATTTTTCCTTTCCGTTTGTATTATGTGAACTATTCAAAAAACTTACAAAGAACGTAAAAAACTGATACAAAGTAACAAATTTTTTTACGCAAAATGAGAGGATACGTAATCAAGATTCTAAAAAAATTAAAACTACAAACATTTTTTTCTCTCAGCAAATTTAACCTGAAATGGATAAAAAGAAAATGTCAAATACCGCTTGAGATTTATAACTCTTGAGTACTAATCACTCTTACACATAGTACTTTATTCTCTTCGTCCTTAGTCCCTTAGCGGCGTTCATACTTGTTGTTTAATTGTTGTGAATCTCTTTGGATTATATTTTGGGTTAAAACATACAAACAAACAGTTTGAGTTGGTCCCCTAAAGATTTTGACACTTGTTGCTGTTTGATTACGACTCGGATTATTAAGCTATTAAATGACTTTTGATTCATCAATGTGAAAAGAAAAATGTTCTTTAATTCAATTTAAATTGATATGGACTCGAGAGATAATTAAATGGGCATGAAACGTGAACACTGGTATCTAAAGTGAATTTGCAGATCAAGCTGTTGTTCCACCAACGCATTTTAGCTCGCAAAAATCAAAATCGGAAGACGCGAGCTGTTGCCGTGGGCTTTATTACCAGAAATACAAGGTCTCCCCATTTGTAACCAATCCGTCCTTACCTTCTCTCTTCCCGTCTCCGATTTTTGTAATTACGAAACAGTCACATTTGGATTTTTCTCTTTATTGATTTATAAATCCAAACTTATGTTTCTAAATCGTTGGGCCTGTTCTCACACGATTATGCCATTAGCCTTCACTGAAACTCTTGAGTTTATGTTCCTTGTAGACAATACATTTTCCGTATAAAATGTACGTCTACTATATCAATAATCTACGCGATTCCTATGTATGTACATTTCAACAAAAATGCGGCTCCGACGCAGTCTATGCCTATGTTTCTTCAAACCTACCTTTAAAATGAATATATGGAAGTATTAGTCTCAACGTCCCGTTTGTCATTTCTGTCTGCCTAATCAATTTTTCTGAGTGCAGTTCGTACGTCTCCTGAGTACAATACTAACACGGATTTGGGTGGATTAGAAAAGGGTGATGTTATTGCGTTTGTGGCGGGATCAAGAAGAAAGGATATAACAATTGCCATTATGATCTAACGTCTCTTCGAAAGAGTGGCATCGTAACTCGACAATATCTTAAATATATAAGAAAAACTTAACGATGTGGGAATACGTAAAAAAAAGGGTTAAAGCGAAATGTGTGTTTGTGTGTGTGTGTGTGTGTGTTTCTTCATCCGTCTATATCCAGCTAATTTGTTATCTGTTACAAAGTGTATTTCAAGCCGTGTTTTTAACTATTCAAATTGGACCGGGAAGTAGAAACATAGCCTTTGTCAGTTTATATCAGAAGTCGATTTGATCTTCAATGTCAATCAATGTTACGCCAATGTTAATAATTTGCAATCTGTGGCAGATAATAAACGAAAATTGCAAAAAGACGGTTAATTAAAACCATCCCGTAGTGCAACTACATGGTCTGCCCACAAATCTCACATTATATTCAAAAAGCTTTACATTATGATTCAATAAGAAATCTCTTTATATATAGTATAGTAGTATTACGAATACAAGCAGAGAGTTATGAAAATATTACAAAAAATCTCTTAAGACTATTCCCCTGAAACATAAAATCCTCTTTTTGAAATAAGTAAAACGAATTTGCTGAATAAACATATGAACATATTTTATGAGATATTATAACTAAAAGTTACATTATCCGGTTAAACTTTCTACTCAGCGCTCATATGAATAACTGTTTTTTATATTTAAGAAATCTTTAAAAAATTTTCTTAGCTATTTTTTCCTATTCAACTAGTTCACAGACCAGACAGATAGACCAGAATGCATCGAATAATTGATTATCCATTACGTAATCGTAAGGCACGAAAGGCAAAACGCATTTTTTTGGAAGTGTTGAATGCCGTTAGGTCTTCATAAGCGGACTAATAAATTTTGTCATGCCTTTCATAGACGATTTTAAAAAAGCAGAAAATCATGAATACAATCAGTATAAATATAAAGCTCCGATCGAATAACTGAGACACCTACATTTAATAAGAGGTTTTGAGGTTTAATAAGTTTTTGGCTACTAGGCGGACATAGTTTGTTTGCTTATTGCACAATTTTCTGTTTAAGTCCAGCTTGAAGTACATTGTAATCGAGTTGCAGAGCTTTCAGAGTTAGCTCATTATGCTCTGAATTTCTTCAAGACATAACGTGTTAGTTTGATTTTTCGGTTAAGAGTGCTTGCTCATCGCGACGACAACAATTATAAATTAACTTCAATGCATTTGTCATGGGCTGAAAGCAAGTTTTTATAAAACATTTTCTTCCTAAGCCTGGTTGGAGGCATTGATCTAAAGAAACATTGACTATCTAAGAAAAAGATGTAAGAACATTATAGTCGGACGACACCGACCGTTACATATTCTACATCACTTCGTCCAATACAGTCATTCGCTCATTCCAAAAGGTACCGACTATTCTAATGCAAAGCCATAATTTTCACGAAAGCCCGCATATGGGAAGATTAGATTTTCTCTCAACATAAGAGTTTGCGTTTCGTGAAAGCCCCTACATAAGTGAGGGTCCAAAGAAAAATAGAGCTACGTAATCCAAATTCCCAACCGTTAATGTTTTTGCTGAAACGCTCCTAAAATGTCATTGTAAGATATCTTATTTGCAGTGAGGCTACAAATAGACCTAAGTGGTTCAAATTAGGTCCACTTAATCTTTCTATGTAATTATTATCATGAGCAAATTTTCAAAAAACCAGGCAAACAGGCTTTTTTGGCATATAAGTTTTATGTTTCATAACAATCCTTACAGGTAAGGGTATCCAAATAAGAGACCTAACTGGTCTAAATTCGAGAAGGTAAGTTTCTTTCTTAGTGTACTATTATGAGCCAATTTTCACCATGAAATGTTGGAAATACGACTTTTTTAGCACAAAAAAGCTTTAGTTTGCGCAAGAGAGAGAGAATTCAAAAAATTGCCCCAGCCTGCCAAGGTTTTCGTATCAATTTAGAATGCCGAAATGCTGCTACTGTAATTTGCAATTTGTAATTTTTTTTTACATAACGACTTTTCAGAATAGGGCGTTATATGGGGAGTGGTCGAAAACCTGCAGCACAACCTGAACACAAAAAAGCATGAACAGACACCAAACAGATAGACGGGCTTGGAAAATGATTTTGAATTAATCGATATAATAAAAAGTGGGTCCACCTTAAGCCCTTCTGGGTATTAAATACGTTCACACTAACTTAATATTACCTGTAAGGTATAATTATTGCTGCATATTCTCTTTAACTTGTTAAACAGATATTAACTGGTAATCTTGGATGTTGTGCTTTGTGCACTTTTCCATTGACAAAGATTTTTGTGAATTTTTTTTTTTTTCGTTAAGTGTTTTAAATTCTTATACAGGTGTTCCCCGCTTCACGCGGTACTTGTAAAGCAAAGTTTCGATCCAACAGGGTATGAAATTTGCTAATATTACAAGACGATTGCTTAAAATCGAATACGAATCTCTTTACTGTTATCTTATCATTAGTAAGAGGAGTTTCAATCAACTTTAGGAGGAAGAAATTGTTTACGTATAATTTTCGATAAACATTATTCTTTGAATATTTTCTTAACTTTTGCATTTCATCATAATGTTGAATTTCACATTTTCTTTTTTATTATGATAACTTAAAGTTAGCTTACTTTTGGAAGGAAGTTTCGTAATAAAATTTTTGTCATAAAATTTCTTACTATAATATTTACTTTCCGAACAACATGATGCACCTTGCATTGATTTTATATGATATCTAATTTTAAATTATGCTGTTCCGTATGATATTTAGGTTTAAATAAAAAAAATTAGGGATTTTCGGTTAACCCGGTACAGTATCGCGTCAAGCCCATATACATTTTCTTCGTCAGTGTTTGTGGCAAATTGCATAATGATTTTTAAAATAAGTAACTTTCGGAAATATTTTCGCTAACTGAAAGTTGTTAGTAAGGATAATTGAAAGTTACAACAGTAAGGATAATTGCGTTCGCCTATTTCAGCCCAGGAAATAATAACAGCAACAGAACTTTTTCTTATGGCTTTGGTTGAATTTAATCTGCAGGCAGTATTTACTGCGGTTGTCGGCGAAAATGTGTATTGGGCGCATTTTAATTAAGAAATTAATAGTACCTACGAAATTTGCCAAAATTTGTATTCGGAAATTGTCCAAGCGGCTTGATCATTTGCGTATTGCTTTTGACGGGCGTGAGCTCTTGAAACATGAGGGAGTACAATGTGATAAGAAGCCCAAGAATGTTGTTTATATTCACTACACAACCACTAATTCCCCAGATCGCGGTTCGGGAATATCCTTGCCCGTGGTTGTAAATGTTGTGGAAATCATATCATCATACGACTCCTTCTAAAGAGACCTTTCAGCGTGAAATTGTTTTAAATATTCAGCTTGACTTCAGTCCGCGAAGACTTCTTTCCTCTTATATGGCCAAGAGGAGTCGATCACTAGTAGGCAAGGCTGCTTCTTTTTTTGTATTAGCTACGTTCACCCACACTGTGTCTGCTAATGCTGTAATGGAATTATAAAAAGTTGTGCCTTCTGTCTCTTTTATCCAGGAAGCGATGAGACGATGAATGAATGCTCTTCATCTGGTGTGTGCGATGTTACTGTTATCCGCAAAGCGAGCGATGCTAATGACTCCGATTATTCATCCGCTATCTATGATTCTTTAAGTCTCAAGTCTGTTCTGTCAGTTGTCAAAAACAGTAACAGCTGTAGATGGTAGCATAGTTCCACGTTTGAGTCTTACGGCAGTAAACAATATCGTTAAGTTGTTAACGCATGTATCTGCTCGCCGGGTCAACTTTCAACTGATGAAACAACCGATCTGATCGGTACCGGCTACATAAAATTAGAAGTTGTGAACGTTCCTCTGCTCAACCGAGAGACATGACATCATCAAATATACTTTAAGGGGTTAATTTTTAAAATTTTATGTCGGTTAAAAACCTTTGGCCTGAAGGGATTTTTCTTATAGATGTTGTATTTGCTAGATGACTTGGAATGATAATTGCTTTTAACAAGCATTTTGCTGATGCGAAAAGTATATGCCTCCATATCAAAATTCCTCTTCTTCTTATTTAATACCGTTAATAGTGAATACGATATCATTGTATTTACAAAGGCATGGCTTAAGCCAGAGACCACGGTGTTGAGATTTCTAACGCACACATGGTTAGAGTTTGTCCGTGGTGTTGTGTGTTTTCTCTTTTTTCATTGCACCAAAAAGTGCAATGACCGATAGGATAAATATAGAGGCAAGCGGCCTTGGTATTTGCCCAGCAAAGCGGATAGCCGCTATGTATTACATTTCGTGCATACTCTTGTATGTGAAGAAAAAACGAATAAGAGTGAAAACAAAAGAGGATAAATTAAAGAGAGTCAGTCAGTCATGGCGGTGTTAGTTAAAGGTCAGACGTGTCGACACCATATTCATGTACTTCTGTTTATTTATTTTTGTGACTTTTTGTTTTTTTGTTTCGTTTGCCATAAAGCAATGCAAGTAAAAATTGTTCGCATTTTGCGAGATTAACAATTTTATTAATGATTGATCGCTTGCAATAAACAAAAAGCAATTGAATAAATGTAATCAACAAGAAATTAAAAACTAAAAACTATTTGTTAAACAATGAAATATAATTTGGAGAAAATTAATAGCAAAACAATTATGTTCATTGTAGTTGAGTTTTCGTTTTTCCTAATATTTCTGGAACATGAAAGTATGGCATTCGAACATGAACACTTTTGTCAAAGCTGTCAGTTAGAATTAACTCTTTTTATGAACTATTGAAAAGACAATTTACAGCATGAAACTTGCATTGTTATCATTCAAGTATCATAAAATTTGTGCTTGTGTTTGCTTGTCATAGTTTTTGTCACTTTATGTCGAAATTATAGTAGTTGGAAGTAGAAGTGACAGCAGGATTCTCCAATAACAATTTTGCTCTTTGCTAATTTCAGAAAATCACAAGTTCAAGTGTCAAAAAAAAAAGGAAAAAAAGTATAGAGCTCTGCTGAATGGAAAAATCGAAGGTAAATTATTACTATTGTTAATTATTCAGTCAATAATACCTTTAAACTGATTCAAATTGGGTTAGTGTCCCACAGTTTTTCTTTTCTTTCTTTAGAAACATCCACAGGGTTACCCTCTCAACCCTTAACAAATATATTATTTTAATAATGTATTGTGGCGTTATCGTATTCGTTATTACCTTATTAATCACTTGTGCATCACATTTTCTTAGATTTCTATATAATGTAAACCTAGCAATAACCTAATTAAGATAACCTAGTTTAGTTATAATCCACGTTACATGTAATATTCTAATTAAGGTAACTTGCGTTTGTAAAATTTTAGTGATAACCTAGTTTAAAACTTAACTATTTTGCTTAAGCTAGCACAACAATTTATTACTATATGAGACACTGACCACAATTCAATTAAAAGAGAAATATATTATAGAAGTCAATAAAAATATTATCACACGGAATCTTTATTTGAGTTTCACCACACTATAGTAATTAACATATCATTTTGCGTGCGTGTAGATCGTAAAGATTTCGTTTTTGTCGAAGAGAATCCCGTAGGCGAATACATCCGCAGCAAATGAAGAACTCATGGCTGCAAATTTCACTGTGTGAATGAAGCTATCGGAAGTCTCTAGAAATGGACAGAGGTAAGTGTAAGTGATTGTATTGAAAAGTCTTTATTTCAAATATTTTTCAATATCATGTTCAGTCGTTAAGCCATTGGAAAAATCAAAGATATACAGGACTCAAAGGAGTAAACTTGCATTAAATGACACGGTTGACGGGGCTTCGATGCGGGTTAATAAGTTCAGTTACTGTGAAGAAAGTGCTGCAGCGACTTTTAGGACAATTTCTATTGACGGACGGTCAAGATATCTATTGGTGGGGTTGTCCCACTAAGTTTTTAAATTAGTTTATCTTTTATGGTGCGTTTTATTCGATATAAACAAAACGCAAGGGAGGGAGTGAGATGACAATACAGCAGAGGGATCTTACACCATACCAGAGAGAAAGAGCAATTAACATCACACTGGCGGCAAGTGGCAATATGCCAGAGGAGCTCAACACCATGACAAGTAACATCGTACCTGAGGTATTTAATACCCTGCCAGGATCAGCACAGACGCGAGAATAAGCGTAATACTATAGACAGCCTCTTGCTAAACATTAGGCAAGGCTGTTAGGGCAAGGCATTAGATGAGCGGGTATATCGGGAAAAACGCTTAATAAGATATGAGCACAATAAGAAGATAGAGAATTGATAGACGCTAACGACTGAAGCAAAATTTATGATGAATTTTTTTTTACTTATTTTTAAGTTTTCTAAAGTGAGCCTGTTCGAATATTTACATTTTTTAAAATGAAATTCGGGAAATAGAATGTTCTTCCGGAATCTACATTCAAATTGATAAATAAAAGTAACTCTTTTAGAAAGAAGACGCGGTTGTTAGCCTAATGCAAAAGGACAAAGAAGGTTTTCTGCTTTTAAGTTCTTCATAATATTCCATAGCAAGTTTTTGGGAAACCTAAAAATTTGAAAAAATACCGAATTCGATTGATAACCAGTAAAAAGCAATAAAGTTTTTTTGCTTATTTTACACAAAATTGAATAAAACGCATTGAGATCACATTTTCTTTCATTTTCAATGCATTCTTCTTTATTATTTTTTTTCCCATTTTTAAAAATTTTCTCTTTACGCTGTTTTAGTGGACTCTGTTATTATAATAACAAGTCAAGGTGACTTGATGATAAATAGATCACAAATCAGACAATGTTTTTGCGGTTTCTCCAATTACGACTAAATGTCGGAATACTAAGAAAGCTTAAAAAAGATACTAGTACCAGCTAAACGATCTTTTGACAGAAACATATGCGATATATTAGCGATCCGTCAGTGATTGTGCGCAGCATAGAATAGTTATAACTACAACGTAAGATGTTCGCTGCTCGGAACGTTTGTTTTGTTAATTTGACATTATCATCATCATTTACATATCTGTTCACATAAAATTAATTATGTCAGTCTGCCAGATTTCATCAAAATATAATAAATGAACAGAATTTAGATGGACAAACGGACAGGCAAACTTGGATCGATTCAGAAAATAATTCTGAACATCTGAAAAGATAGACTTGTGGGCAGCGTAGACTCAGCATTCAATATCCAAAATGCACAGCTACTAAAGTGAGTAAGAAGTTGTATCTTTTGTTTCTTAATTTCGATCATCTTCAAAGCTTATCATTGGTAGGAACTTTATAACTTCCCTAACAAGATATAGAGCGAGCAAAAATGCTACGACATATCTAAAACGACTCAGGTTTGTTAAATCTTTATATATTTTGTACGACGTTCCCTACAAAGTGTTTAGCTTTAGAAGCATTGAACGTGACTGACTACCTTTGATATAACTGGATATCAAAATTATAAAAAAATATATTAATTAATTTGTTTTGGGCTCTTCTGTCTGTCTATCGCTTCGGTACATGTAAAATTCATCGCTATAAAGTCCGGAGAGTGCTGCTACAATTAAAGTGACAAGAAAAACCAAAACAAACAACTTTCTATATCCTCAGCAAAGTATCTGATATGCTTTCTGCTCATCAGAGAAACAAAAAAGACTATAGTAGAACACGTCCTGTGGTTAAACACCATACATCAGGCTACAGTTATGCATATTTCACAAAATTTTTAAAATTCGGCGTTATGTATGAAGTGGTCGAAAAAGTCGTCCGATCCGAAACACTTTCAAAGGGGTTGGTCCTTGAGCCAAAGCAAGTAGTGCGACCTCTAGGTTGAACAAAAAAAAAAAAAAAGAACGCGGACAGAGGGACAGACAAGTATAGATCGATTCAGAAAGTGACTTAAGGTGGAGCTATCTCGAGTCCTACAAAATTTCATCGAAATATCTGAAAAATTGCTATCTGTGGCTTGAACACGATTTAGAAAATGATTCCTAATCACTCGGTTTAATAAACTTGCGCCCATTTCGAAGCCTGCGTCGATACAAACTTAACATCCCCTTGCACCACAAATTGTGTAGGGTATAAAAATTACACTTTTGAACTGTTCATTAAAAGGAGATAAAAAAAACAAATTCTCATTTATTCGTTATTATAATCATAAGGATAGAATTATAAAAAAGAAAACTAGGTTAATGTTCGGCTTGCGAGCGCTTTTCAATTCCAAGTTTATTATTTCTCTACCCATTAACCTTAAATTATTTGAGTAAATATCGTCTATTCTTTAAATTGTTGACACATTTTTGTTTACTCACTCATACTTTGTCATGCCACTCAGTACAGTAAAGCTACTGCAAAAAAAAAAAACAAAAAAAAAAACCACAACTACACAACCACAGGCATAAGCTAAAAGGTTCCAAGATTATTTTGGTGAATTAAATGACACGAATTTAAGAAAAAAAAAAAAAGAAAAAAAAAGGAAAACTTTTTCCAGACTTCTTTTCTTAACACACAAGAGCTGTGTGTGTATTCATATGTAATTGCTACATGTCCGTGACTCTGTTCGTTCGGCGTACAATGCTATATGTACGTGCATGAACGTGTATGTGCACTAGTAAATAAGCATGTCACCAACATCCGAAGATAGTATGTTTATGACATGTTGTTGGATTATGGAAGCAGAAAAAGTCGTGCCAAAGAGAAAATTTGTTAAATAGCAAAAAGTGTTTACGACAATATATGAAAAAAGTAAACAGGAAAAAATCACCAAAAAAAAAAAAGAAAAAAAAAACCGAAAAAAAGAAAAACGAAAAGAAATATATTAATTTTTAAACAATTTTCACATAGTATTTCATAGTATTTTCTCCCTTTGAAATAATGTTTAATTTAGATCAGCATCTTGCACTTATTTGCCGACTGACTTTTGCACTCTTTGCACTCGCAGAAGAGAACTTTTACCTATCGACACAAATAGGTAGAAAGCAAATGAAATATGAATATGAAATTATTTATAGGTTTTTATGCGGTAAACTTACTGTTCGCAATGCCAAGTATCTCTGCAGGCCGTAAATTTGATTTTTAGCCCCTGGCTTTCTATATACAAGCTTTCTGTGGGAAAGTTACAGACCGCGGCACTGGGAAGACATAAATGATTCTCTCTTTGCCTAATGACTTATAGATGACATATGTGTTGAAAAGTTTGAAAACTTACGCTCACGGGCTCAAAAGGGCATTTCGCAACACTTCACCGGGAACTTTTCTCAACGATATTTCCCATTTCTTTCACACATTATTCGGTAATTTCCGAAACTTCTCACCCGCATCACCAACTAATACTTTCAATCCATGATGGCATTTATGAGGGAAACTTTTTAATGCAAATATTTCGTATTTTTTTCTCTTATTTTTTATACCGTACATCCATAGCTATCTCAGGTTAGTAAGGCTTCCTTCAATGGGGATTGTCTTACCGCTAGGGGGTCCTCAATTGAACTAAACAAATTACCATTGGTTCTACGGAGCCCGTCTGATTAAGACTTCACGCTAGCTGCGCACGTTGAACCCCAAAGCACATCTATACTTCCATACCTACGAGTGTTTTCATATAGTCCATGCACGTGGTATTAAAAATGTGCACAAACTGCCCCATAGTGATAGAAATTTTCTAGAGATCACGCACGGAGCCAGTGCCTATAACAGTTTTTAAGGTCTACTTAACAGGCCCACTCAGATCAAATCACTTTCAAATCAAACTAGGGAATTTAGGAAATCTAGGGAACCCGTCTGATTAAGGCTTCACGCCAGGCGCGGACGTTGAACCTCAAACAACATCTATATATCCCTAGCTTCGAATGCTCTCAAATAGTTCATGGACTTGGCATTGAAAATATGCACGAACTGCCTCAGAATAGTTCAGAATTCATGTCACGGGGCTTGCGCCTATAATAGCTTCTAAGCCCTATCTAACAGACGCTGTAACATGTGTTCAAATATTTTTTGCAATTTTAATAAAACAAAGACTTTCTCTTTGGATTGAACTCACCATTCTCACCATTTTCTGAATAAAACAAAAGACATGACTCAGCTTGAGAACTAATAAATTTTAAAAAAAATGGCTTTTCCGCATGAAAATAGTTCAACCAAATACTCACTTAAATGTTCCATCTCTTGTTTTTCGAAATATCTCTGATGACACATATCATGTGTATGAGAGGAAAGAGTTTCTCTAAGCTTATGAAATTGAAGCCCATTGAAGCAACATCAAGTGATAAAAAATATATTCGCACTTGCTTATATTTACTTACAAGCAATTGGGTTAAAATATCTTAAACAATTTATGTTGGCATAAACTGCGAAATAGAAGTGGGGCATCTCCAAAAAAAAAAAAAAAAAAAAAAAAAAAAAAAAAAAAATTATACTATATACATATATATGTGTAGGTATCCCACAAACACGTGCTCGTGCTATAAATTCCGTTCATACAGACTATTGGCAACGGCAGTGATGATGTTGATGATGATGTCATTGATGTGAAATTTGTTATTTTGAATTACCGATACGTAGACACATAGATACGTTTGTCTATACGCATGCGATATTCATTCGTGTAACAAATAAATGGCGAAATAAAAAGCTTTGTATAAATATTTTTGAATCAGAAGCCATGACGTTATATGTATTCTTAAGTGGTTAGTACGTGAAAGGATAACTTTTGTATCCAACTGTACTAGGGGTAAAAAAAAAGAAAAGAAAAGAAAGTCCACTCATTCATAATTTTCTCATCAAGGACATTTTGGCTGATAGTGCTAAGGGTGGTGGCTACGTGATGCTAATGCAATAATATTTTTTTTGTTTTTCTATTATATATAGTTTCACACACTAACTCATCATTGCATTTTGATATTATGTCATACGTGCACATATATGACAATTTTTTTTTT
>NW_023998422.1:1388989-1449151 GCF_014805625.2 Glossina fuscipes | reverse complement strand
TGTGTGTGTGTGTGTGTGTGTGTGTGTGTGTGTGTTCTTTGTGACAAAGTCAGCTAACAATGGTTTAAAGGTTACAAAAATTATTTATATCAAAATAAAGCGAAAATATTTTATTTAAATTGTTTAGTGTGTAGTTGTAAAACGCCCAACGAGGGCTATGAAAATATCCGTTACAGCAAATAGTGTGGACTCATTATAGGCACGATATTGTTATGCGTAAGGACAGTGTGAGTGGATAAAGAAGTAAAACTGTAGTAATTGCCGATCATCTCCAAACATCAGCAGAGACCAACTCTGTGGCATACTATAGATCTTTAGATTATGAAATCACGTGCTCCTTGTGGACATGGGTCTAATTTACCTTTCTTTAGAGAACTTTTATTAACATTTGTATTTACATTTTGCATTTATATTATTTCATAATGATCTTACATCCAATCCGATGTGCGGTAGAGTTTTCCATAAAGCCGATAACCTTAGATCCTAATATTTTAACATTTTAGTCTTAAAATGGCCCTCTGGTTAAATTAATAATAATAATAATTAAACATTCTCGGCAGACAGCTAAATAAAATGAAGACCATACCGACCAGAAAGTAGGGAGACCGACATTTGCATCAATCACCTAATGTACACAGACGATATAAAAAAACTATATTCCCCTAACAGAGATAAGCTATATAGGGTAATAAGAATGATCCGTCAAATCAGCGAAGGAATTTGAATGGAATTTGGATGGGAGCAGTGTAAGACAGTAAAAATTGAAAGTCTCGCTTGCCTTCCACAATGATGACGTAATGGAAAGCTTGAGCAATGCAGAAAGCTACAAACATCTCTGGGATTTTTTTGCCACTGAAATGTATACTAATGCAGGGAATGAAGTAAAATGTCAGATCCGTCTTAGCAAAAAAATCAATTACGATTCTCAAAACCAAACTTAGCTCAGAATACAAGCTCAATACACCTACTCTCTTGGAGTAGTGAAATGGAGCACCACGGGCCTAGATCAGACGAATGAGACAATAAGAACTACGATATGTACAAATACAATGTACATTACCCACGCAGTGCCAAAAAGCGAATCTACCACCACCAACTTGACGGTCATGTGCTAACGTGCCTACCGAGTTTACATGATGCAGAGGTCAACAATTTAAGGGCATACTTAAGGTCGCAAAAACAATGCCCTGTCATAGAAATGTTGTTGAAAATAGACAGACATTACATGCCACCAAATTGGGACGCCATCAGTAAGGGGGAAAGATAGAACAGATCTGCAAAATACATACGAATGGTTAATCAGCGGGGAGCAGTTTTTTGTGACGAAAAGATTTATTGTAGCTATACAAGATAAAGTGATATCCACACGATGTTACCAAAGGCAAGAACTAGAAAGAGGCTAATGCCGGAATTACAGAAGCGGCATAGAAACAATAGGTTATATTATTGTGGGATGCACAGCACTTGCTCGGACAGAATACCTGAATAGACACAAACAGGTATGTAAAATAATACATGAAGCTTTGGGTACGAGACACAGTATACAAATACCACAAGTCCCATATTACAAGTATCAGCCACCGTCAATAGATCAGACATCGTTGTGCTAAATTGGCAGAGCAAGGCCATCAACACTATAGATGTCACAAAATGTACAAAGAGCATACTCGAACAAGATATATACGGTACTAACACAAGAGATGCAAAGTATGTCCAATAAAGAGAAAGTTAGTATAACTCCAACAGTGGGTCTTAAGAACTTAGAGATTGATAATCTAATGGAGAAGGCACGAAAAGGAGTACTGCTCTCTAAAGCGATTTTGAGACGCAATGATATTAAAAGTAATATTAAAAATAAACCACGAAACTTCTTGTCGTATACCTGGGGATTAGTGAATTTCCAGCCATAAGCTGAGGACTATAGAAACTCATAACAATAACAATAATAATAATAATATACTTATATATATATATATATATATATATATGAAAATGAAGGTAAGTAAGAAATGTTAGTTCCGTAGCGTTTTCTTCAAAGCCAATTTTCGAAACTCTTTGCAAAAGTCGACGAAAACACGACCAATGTATATCTATAATGTTCTGCCTTTTACTGGTTCTTTTCCTAAAGGTAATTAATTTTTATTCGCTTCTTTTCAGGCTATAAAGTTAGGCTTTCGATAATTCATTGGATTTTTGTCAATCATTCGTTATTCATTGAAGTCGGTAATGGACGACTACAAATAACTCAAATTTCTTTTCAAATCTCAAATTTGGTAAAGAAAATTTTAAATGCTCTACCGCCAATAGAGCTGTGAAGACAAGGGCGTGAACAGACATTTAGCGGGGAAGGCATAACGCACGCTTCGCGTTACGAAAAAAAAAAGAAACATTAGTCAAAATGTTGATCAACGACTTTAAACGACAAAGAGGAATTTTTTCAGGCAAACACTAAGCTGTGCTACTGTGACGTCAGGCCATTGCTATTCGGAAGCGCAATATCAAATCTTTGTTTATTCGCAGTAGACAAATGTATTACGATCCGAAATCATGTTAATTGATCCCATATTCGTCTAGAACCGAAACTAGTTCAATGCAGAAGAGCGTATGGACACGAATTTTTTACTTTTGGATGCGAGCATTTAATTGGAAACACGCAAGTAAAATAAACGCAACTGTACAAATTTTTAGCAGCACACGTTGTTACATAATATAAATCGGTGTTTAATTCTTCGTAATGTCCTCGCAACAACAATAATAATGGGAAGTAAAAGGAGTAAAAAAAAAAAATATTACGGCTATGATTGTCATTTTAGGGCCTGTTGTCTCGCAAAAATTCAACATGCCTACGCAATTCGCGAATAAACGAAAAATTGTGTAAGCGCCAGTCTTAATCACATGTCGTATACGTATTATAATATTAAGTATGTTTATTATAATATTAAATATGTGATAAGTCATTATATATATATATTTAAGAAGATTACCCCTCGCATCTCAGCCCAGTTTCGCTTTATTTTATATTTTGTATGTTTTATTTTTATATCATCAACCATATGAATAATCCAAACCCAAAGAGTTACAAAACTTTTCAATATATATATATATATATATATTTCATCAAATCTTATGCATATAAGAAATGTTTTTATGCATATATATTATATATTTTCTTTGCTTGTTACAAGCATGAGTGTTACATTCAGTTAATGTAATCTACTGAAGGTTTTATAAGATATCCTAACACATGACAGCCCGTCAGCTGCGAAGATTGTTAGTAGTGACTATTTAAGATTATTGCCCTTTTCTATTTATTTTTCTTATACAAGTACAATTTGCCACAAATATATATAACAATATCCACCAAATTAAGTCGCCCGAGAAACGTCTCAACGTTATAGATATGTAAGAAGAACATTTGAATGTGTAAACTTGAAGTGAATAGAAGGGAAAGTTATATTCGGATGGAATGAAATCTTTTTCATAATTTTATCATATCAACAATACCTTATGAGGATGCAGTAGGTTGGCAGATTGGTATAGCAAGTTATTATTACTAGATTAGTACTAAGGAGTTTTTGCAGCTTTAGATGAATTATTAATCAATGAAAATATTTATATAAATTATAGTACTAACGGAACGACACGGTGAGTCACTTGTATTCAAATATATTGAAAAGTTTGTGCTGCTTGAAATTTTAATATCTAAGAAATAGGATTCTGTGTCAGACTATCATTATTATAATAGCTTTTTGCTCTCTGTAACGATTATAAACTTGATTTTATTTATTTATTTATTTATTTTTTTTTGTTAGCTGAAATATCACGGGATATTTCTCAGATGTTTGTTGACTGAAATGATGCTTTGGCAGTTAAAGCCCATCGTCTAAGAGTGATGTGTTTACTACGCTGCCTGTCTGGCTCGTTCAGTTACCTGTTTCATGATATTGTTTCATTGCCTCGAATCCTATGTGCAAATTCCCTTTTAGGAAAGCCCTCTGTCTACCACTTAATTGTGATCGAATTGCAAAAATATGTTCCGAACAAACTAAGTTTCATGAGTGTGTTATTTATTTATATGAGTAGGTTCTTCACTTTCATATACAATTAAGATGAACCTGTTGTTTTAAAAATATCAGTTTTGACTTTATTTTGATTATATTGATCCTATTCACATTAATGCTTACGCGTTGATTGTTGTTTTAATGAACTTTCGGCTTTACCTCTCAGTTGCATCATTCGGTTTTCTTGCTTAAGTGAAATTTTGCAATCATTTGCAATTAATCGTAATAGTCACTCGACTATTCACACCGAGTAATAAATATTTTTCATTGCTCCCAAAAATTTGTTCCGCATATATTTCATTTTAATTTCACGCATATCTACAAATATATTTTGTTACAAAAATTTTAATCTTTTCATGTTATTTTCGGGTAGTTCGCATATCAATTAATATCTTAGGCGTTCTCTTATACCTTTTTCTTTCCTATATCCGGACCATTACGAGAAATATTTGATAATTTTCACACTTTCTTGCCAATTAATGCAAACGATTTTCCTAACATTTAGAAGAAGCTTTCAAATGAATAAAAAAATTGTTACATGGAAATGAAATGGAAGTGAAGCGAAGAAAAAAAGACACAAAATATATGCTCTAACTTGATAGCTCCCATCGACGTTTGTCTTTAATTTATCGATACTTCTTTTTTTGTTTGTGTCTTTGTCTGTAAGTTGTAGGACTCCTTTCTTCTCGTATTTCTTTCCGTTTATTTTTCTACTTTTACTATAGATAATTTTCCATTATTTGTACATTAGATTCAGGTTGTGCAATACATTTTCGCTTATATCGAATATCAAACGTATAAATATTTCTGATAGAGATTTTCATTCTTCTGTACCAATAATTATCTTCGACCAATCTAAGTGGCCAAGTAGGAAGATGATCTCGAGTAACAGCTCAATGCTCGACGCTAGGTTCGAATCTCAATCAATCAATCAAATCAATTGCGGTAGAGTTTTTAATAAAGTCAAGCCCCTTAGATAGTAGCTTTAAGACCTTAGTCGTACAATTTATTTCTCTGACCAAATTAATACCAACAATAATAATATCTTGGATCTTGCCTTGCTTCTCCCAATCCAATAAGTATCCCCTCGCACATCTGCTGCTTTTTTTTAATCTTCCCAGATTACTTGGCAGTCTAAAAGACAATCATGATTATTAATGGAACTTTTACACCGCTCTTATGTGATTCAATTCGCGTCGAATTGTTAAGAAACGATTAATTTACCTCGTAATCAGAAGCTTACATTCTTTATAGCTCCCTTTTAGGTGTTGCAAATATAATGGCGACATGAGTATACTATTGTCCTCCGGTAGGAGTCCTGTTCTCAATACGTTCAGTTCTTTCCAATTTCGAATAAATATATATGTAATCACTCACGCGAATATCGTTGAGTGTATTTTTTTAGTTTTTTCTGTCCTTTACTTTTTTATTAATGCTTATCTTCTCCGAGACAGGGAAAATAAATGTAGTGTTTCCGCTAATATTACGCAGAGCAAGCCATAATATGGCATTGCTTCAATCTTGAGTTCAAAAAACTAAATCAGCAACCCTTAGTTAACTAGTTAGCGTAGTTCGATTTGTTACATAACTTCAACTCGTTGACCATTTTTATATTTTTTAAAGTGAAATATTTGCGCCTTTTCCTCTTCATTTGTATGCATCCAATATACCTTCATTACTTTCTTCTGTCACTGTTAATTTTCGACAATTCTCAAAACTATTTCTATGTTCTATTTGCTTTATTACATTGCCCCCCCCCCCTACTATTTCTTCAACTATGCAGGTTTTGCAGATTTTGTAACATTTACTTATGTTAATTGAAGGTTCGCTCAGATTGCAAAAAAAAGCGCAACAATATAAATTTGTTCAAATTTCGGGTTTACTCGGGTATAACTCGTCATTTTGAAGAATTAGTGAAATGCTATCCTCTTATGGTGCTTTCGTTGTAAGCATAATTCTTTACAAATTTTGCTAAGATGTTGTTTTATTGTACATTTTATCCAGTTTAGTCATGGGGGACATAGCTCAGTGGTAGAGCATTCGACTGCAGATCGAGAGGTCCCCGGTTCAAGCCCGGGTGTCCCCTTTTCCATGGAGGGTTTTTTTTTTTGGATTTTTATCACACATTTTTACCATACATAGAGTTACATGTGTGCGAATGGACGACAGGCCGCAATGGTTCAAAACATTTGATTTTCCTCTAAAGTAGAATTCTTTAGCAATGCGAATTGCGAATCCATCGCTTCTCGGTAGTTATGTTTTCATTACATAAAACAGCTTTTTTTGTTTTTATTATTCTTTCTCTTCTTCTAGCTTTTAAAGCTTTAAAGAATATTCTTACACTTGTGTTTTTTTTTTTGTTTTTGTTTTAAATTCGAATCATTCCTTAAAACTTTGAATTATTTTTCTTTCAATTTCTCATTTGGTATTTTTTTCTTGTTTCCCATCTTTGTTAAGCAATGTTTTGCTTATATATGTTGGAAGTCCTTGACAGGAAAGTTGACAAGGTTGATCATAAGTACATACACAATATGTGTATGTGATTGCTAAGTTTGCTTTAAAGGACAAAATTTTAACCTCTCAACCACCTCGAGTATATAGTTAGACGTTGTTTTTTTTTTTTCTTTCTTTCTTTCTTATTATTTAAAATCTATATGACACACATTTGCTTCAAATTGTTTTGTGTTTTTATTTAATAATGAAAAAAAAACCAAGTTTATATGTTCACGTCGCAGGAATTTAAGAAGAAGAAGACGAATTTAATTCAGTTATTATTGGATATGCAGCTCAAAAGTTGAGGAAAACCTTCTCTTCCTTTCAAACAGCATCCATTATACAGTGATATAGATTTTTATATCACTGTACATTTTAAAGATCTGTAGTTTATGTGTGGGTGTGAACATATTTTCTTAATCAATTGTACAACTTCTTAGGAACTTAATAAGGTAATGATGAAAAACAAATGCTCCTTAAAAGACTTAAATGCTTCTCTAATGCATATCCATAAGCATCTGAAAAACATTTTCGTAATGAATTCTTTATAATTACTTTAGTGCAGCAATTACAAGTTTTAACAGGAGAAATGCATCAGTCTTCTCTTTCACTTCAAAAATGTGTGATTGATTGACAGTAAGACTGAATGTGTTATTTATTTATTTGCTTAAAAAGTAACTTAAAATGTAGTATAAAGAAGAAAATATGAAATAAAAGTAAACATGAACATAAACTAAATTCAGATACTGGGATATATTATATTGATGAATGAATGCAATGCGATGAATATTTTAATACATTAATAATAGTAACAAATGAGAAAAAATCAAATACAAAGGATTATTTCGATTCAATTTTCCTGCATTTGTACAAGACACAAAAATATCTAGCATTTAGTTATGCGATATAACGCTTTTCATCACAACGAACAGATCAAGTTTGTGGTAAGGATCGTTGAACATTTTACCCATTACCCGAAACGGATTGAACAAGTCGTTGAGATAGCTGGAAGAGCATAAAATATCTTGAGACCCTATCAAAGATGTGAATATTAATAAATGGCGAATAAAAAAATCTTTTCTTACTAGTCTGAAGAGAAGGATTGAACTCAACATTTCACACCTTTTTTTTAGGGTTAGGCAAATCAATGAACTTCAATCTATTATTATAAAATCGAAGAGATAGGGCAGGATACCATCCTGAACCTTGGAAAGCAAGAAGTCCTGTTGAACAAATTGCAAGCGGTCAACAAGGCATCTGAAACTAGGAAGCCAAACTATCCATGACTATTCAAGAATTGGTCTAAATAAGGATTTACGCGAGCACTTGGTAACGTATGGGCCCTTGAATTCTTTAAATCTGGTCTAACGAAAGATGTATACAAGCACTTGCCAACATAAGGGTCCTTGAATTTTTTAGACCTGATCTAACTAAGGATGTACACGAGCACTTGGTAACGTATGAGTCCTTGAATACTTTAGATCTAATCTAACGAAAGATGTATACAAGCACTTGGCAATGTAAGGGCCCTTGAATTCTTTAGATCACCTTTTTATAAGCCCTAAAAGCGGTCTAGCTTCACTTCTATATGACTATCGAGGTTGAGTTTTGAAACAAAGGCTAAGGTAATCGCAAACATTTGTCAGGATGTGATTGTCAATACGATAATAAGAGAGCATCGTATTACCCCATGTAAGAGACATCTTTTTACATTTTCCTTCAATACCATGTCATTGATTGCACACCTTGAGCACAGATTCTCAAGGCATGCAGGTTGCTGGCTTAGAAACCAAGCGAACCTCTTTTAATACACATTTTAATTTAGTTTCTTGGTTATGTGAAAATCGAAAGTAAGTCCTACTAAAAGTAGTTAAATCAATTTTAGAGAAAACGAAGGTCTCGTTTCCCCTTAGTTTTTCACACTAACATATATATGTTTTTTGTATCCTACACATGGCAGAGGCAGAAAAGCATATCACAAATACATAATGTCATTACTTCTTTAAGTGCATTTTCTATCATCTTAATGAAAATTTCTTTTGTGCGTTATCTGTAGCGAAAAAAGATGTAGAACTGACCGGCGAGAAGGAAAAAATTGCAGCGTTAGTATTCAGGCAGCAGCCGAAGGGGTTAAAGAGGCATTGAAATTTAGCGTTCCGATCAAATCCTTCGATAGTAATGCATTTTTCTCCAACAGTAGAGCACCGCGGTAAAGTAAACTTTTAATGTGCAATTTTGTTGTTATTGTTGTTTTCTATTTATTTTTTATGTATTTAGAAGCGCCAGTGCAATAGATATACCACTTGAGGACGATATTTTAAGTACTAAGGTAACGAGGGCAAGTAAGTGCATCGTTGTGACTTATTATTGAAAAAGTTTAAGATTTGTTTTCTTCTTGTTAAGTGTGCAGTTGACAAAACAAAAGCCAACAAAGAAAGGCGTCATTTGACCCACCCAACTGACTGCAGAAGCAAATCGATTATGAGAGACGCTTTCATGCGGCCATCCACCAATTATTAAGGGAGAAAATGGAGGATGATAGGTCGTGCAACGCCAAGGTATTGAAGTTGAAACAGAAAAAGGTCGACTTCCTCCCTCGCCGGATCCCAAGTGAATTCAAGTATGATATCCAGGAAGTTAGTTAAATCCTTTATGTTAAAAAACTTTGCCTTTTATGTAATGCTTGATTATGTAATGAAATGGATATTAAGAAAGTAGAAATAAAAAATTTATATATAAAAGTGCTGAGTTTATATTATTTTTTATTTTTTTTATACTGTTTTAGGTAGCGTAAGGGGATCGGAAATATCGCAGAAAGCCCTTCTCCGTCTCATAATAATTCTCTGCCATGAAGTTCGATCCTCTTCTATAAACTGATGCGTTCAACTATTCTGCTTAATATTTATATAATGACTAATATAAAACGATAATAATTCTCTGCCGTGAAGTTCGATCCTCTTCCATAAAATGATGTGACGAAGCCTTCCATCTAATAGTTATGTAATGAATGGTACAAAACAATTATTTATTGACATGAAACAATTAACTTTCACAAATGCAAATTTTTTTTCGCCCACCACTGTAAGACGGAGATATAATCGTTTTGTTTTTTTCTATAACACCCAATGTAACACCCAAAAGGAATCTTCAGTATATGCAGTATGTATACATTGTTGATAAGCGTGAAATTCTGATTTTATTTAGCCATGTCTGTCCATCCGTGATATTTGTTGTTGACACTCTTCTGGCCGCACAAATGAAGATATCGATCTCAAATTTGGTTGAAACCTTCCAAAAAGGGAAAAACATAAGCTGACGTTCAGATTCGCAATTACTTCCCTGATCTAAGAAAAGTAATTAATTTAATAAAGTTTTTATTAAGAAATTTTTAAATTTCAAATTCCGAAAACTGCATAACGGGTACACGGGCGCAAAAAAATTGTGTTCAAAACCATAGATGAAATCTTTATAAACTAAAACATGAAAAGTAACGTGTGTTTGTTTGTTTGCAATGCAAACATTTCGATAAGCATCGGCATTTCTGGAAAACGAAGTTAGCTTTTTGAATCTGTGTAGAATTAATTTCATTCTAACAACAAGTAAGAACTTTATAGTTGGGCGCGACAGACCATTAAATACCGTACACTACACTGTCTAACACAATTCCTCTTTTTGTATAAAATTACTATTAAGGGTCAATTTTCGTCGCCACATGTGGAAGCTTAGAGTTTTCTGCTCTACAAAGGATCAATGTTAATGAATACCCTTGTTATGGAAGGATCCAAAAAATAGGCTGAGATGGTACAAATTTAGGACAGTTAAATTTGTATGTTAAATAATTGTTATGATGTATAACTTTTTGTGGTATGAAGTTCAATTTTCGTTACATGAGAGGTGGTTCAAACATTCCCCTAGCCGGTTCAAAGTTTTCATACTAATTTAGATTGCCGACATACTATTATTTGGCAACTTTTGCTGGGATATATTGAAAATTGCAAGTGGAGAGGTTGAAAAAGTGGATCGATCCGAGCCATTTTCAATAGCATTCGTCTTTGGCTCAAAACACGTCACTCTATTAAATTTCATAGCTGTAGCTAGAACACAAATTTACATGGACAGATGGATAGATGGACAGACGGGCTTGGATCAATTCAGATTTTGACTTTAAATCGCTCGGTATAACAAAAGATGGGTCCATCTTAAGCCCTTCTACGTGTTACATACAACCGCACTAACTTAATATACCCTGTATCATAAGTGATGTATGGTATAATTAGGCAACTTTCGTATAAACCGTTTATTGTCGTTAGAAGGGAAGTATTCATCAAAAATAGAGAAAACCAATTCCGGAGAAGAAGACAAATGTTCTTCATCCTTTACACTCCTTTATAATATTGATCTATAATGTTATGATGCACACCGACCGATAAAAAAAGAAACATTTATCTGGTCTTACGTTTTTTTTTTGTAATAAATCATTTTTCTATTAATTTATGTTTATGTGCTTCCTTGGGGCATTTAATCTTTTCCAACTTTTTCCACATAAAACGCAATTACAGCCTACTTACTACTGCTTCAGAGTATATCCTCCTCTTCTACAAACGTAAAGGTAAACAAAATACTATACATAAACTAAATAATAGGGGAGAGAGAAAAAAAAATGTAAGACGCAATTGTCTTAAAAAGAAAAAAAAATACGCAAAATACATGTGTATATGTATGGAAAATTTACGTATGAAATGATGATTTGCATAAATGTCAAACAAAAATATGAGACACGCTTCAAATATTTTGAATAAATTATCATCGTTGGCATTATCGTTGTTGTTGTCATGATTGTTGTCGCCGTTCTCCTTTTTCTTTCTTTTTTTGCTCATTCATTTTTTACTTTTCCTTTTCCTAGTAATCATTATCAAGCCACGAACACTAAAAGCAGCTTATATTGACCCAAAAATAGATTATGTGCTCCGAGCAACTCTTGATAGTTAATGAAAGCAAAAGTATTATCTATCATGTTACATGTTTCGCTGCTGAAGGCAATTTATAATGTTTCATTTAAAACGCTCTATAACGCTATATATATATATATAATTTTTTTTTAAATGCAGGTGTATATTTACGTGGATATCTTTATTAAAATAATTCGCTCAATATTTTTTAAATGAAAAATGTTTACTTGTGGAGAATGTATACGAACCATACCATAGGAACACGTATAAATATTCCCTTCGTATGCGGATCCGATATTCTTTCCGTTTATCTTTACAACACGGCAACTAAAATGTGCTTTAATATCAGTGATACCGGGGGAATGACTTTGGAAACTTCTCAGGAAGTATTTCCAAAATAATGAAATGTTCAGCCCTTAGCACAGAACTAAAACAGCATCAATCATAATGTGGTCTCATCAAATTATGAAACTAAGTGCTTTTCATTTATTTATTTTAATTAAGTAAATTTAAGATCGTTTTATAAACAAAATCAAAAAGTTAATATTATTATTATTAATTTAGCCAGAGAATAATTTCTAAAACTAAAAAGTCTTAAAGCACCAGCATCATCTAAGACTTTCTGGTTTATTAAAAACTCGACCGCACTTGAGATTTGAACCGTCAGTGGTCATCTGAGTTGCTAGTCGACACTCTTGCCTACTCGGCCACTCAGGCGGGTAAAACAAAAAGTTAGAATGACATAAGGTCTATTGGAAAGTTCTGTCCGCTTCTATGGCAACAATCTTCGACACGCAACAACATGTGTATTTGGCGCATGTTTCACTGCTTGAAACAAAATCGATTTACGTGGGCCTTAAGTGTGAAGGGCTAGTGCACCCATGGTTACTGATAAAGTTCACTTACGCCGTTGTACTTTATATGAATTTCAGCAAGGAAGAAATGTTACAGAAGCATGTAGGAATTTATTGAAGGCACAGTTTCTGATAGGACATGTTGGGGATGGTCCGTAAAATTTGAAACTCGATCTTTGTAATAAACCACGCACCGATCGACGACAATATTGCTAAACAAGATCCTCTTCTGACAACATCGGAGGACGCGGAATGACTTAATTCTGTTCAGCAAACCATTTCGGGCCATATTCGGAAGTTAGGATTTGGTTATTTGTATTTTGTTTTATTCCAAAAATGGATCGAACTTTGCGGTAGATCTTATATTTCGTTTTTATGAGTCCACTGGATATACGTGAGAGCAATCTTTAACACTGGAAATATTTCAACTTTCGACCTTAGAAAAATGCTTAAAAAGCCTACAATAATACTACATATAACTACATGAAGGATATATCCCGATTTTTGCTGATTTATGAAATATCGACGATCGTTATTTATTTCTAATGATTAAAGACAATTATACGGGGATATAATTCAGGCCGTTCTTGTTTTTGAATCGTTTGCTGCAAGATGATGCCGACGGTCAAGGTTAGTATTAATCGTTTGATCAGTTTCTGGATCCCAACAATCTCTGATACCGCTACGCATGCATGACTTTTCATGCAAAAAGAATTTTTTTCAGAAATTTTATTGATTTTTCCATTAGCTTTGCACACAATCGAATTTTAAACTAAAACGTGATCTTTCTTATGAGCTTCGCAATCTGATTATTACCGCCCAATAAATAAGATCAAGCGCTATCTCTGAACGTTCTTCTACATAACCATGTGTGCATTTATATCCACATAAATATAAATATTTATAATAAAATACAGACGTTAGAGCATTTACAATAGTTTTGATACCTTGAAAATTACCTTTAATGCAATTAAATTTAAGATGGACTCATGTTGCCTTTGCACACAGTTGATATCATTTTAATAAAAATATATATCATCGAGGATTTTTGTATTAGACTCGCGATTGTGTTACTTTATATAAGGCTTATAGATTTTTATACCCATCACTGAAGGATTAGGGCAAACCCATTTTGTTTTTCTTTTTTTTTCATAATTTATGTGACACCCAAAAGGAACCTTTAGAGACCCTATAAAGTATATACATTCTTGATCATCGTGAAATTCTGAATTGATTAAGTCATGTCTGTTCGTTGGGTGCGTGTTGTTGGCGCTCCCCTGGTCGAAGATATCAACTTTAAATTTAATAGAAACATTGGAGTTCATATTGAAAAAGGGGTCAAATTGGTCAGTGCAGAAGTCACCATAAACCAAACATAAACTGAACGTAACTCCATTTTTCTCAACAAAAATTTGTGGGTTTTTGCTCTTTGCTCGGAAATTATTGAAGTTACAAGACTGAAATTTCCCACATTTACTTTATGAAACACTCTATGCTCTACATGGGAAAATGGAAAAAATCGGTCAAGTCCGCATAAAGTTACACACATCTATCTATATAAATATATCTAGATATATCAAAATATATCTGCCTAGGAATGGGTTAATTCTTAAATAAATATGGTGGACCCAGCGGATTAATTATTTCTTAATAATAACATTGGTATGGGTATCACATAAAAGGACACACGCAGTAGAATACGAAAAGCTAAGTGTGTTAATTCTAAGTTAATTGTGGTAGACTGAGTGGAAAAATGTTTTTTTAAAAATATCTTCGATATCGGTAGCAAATGAAAAAACTTGGAGAGTAGAATGCAGCGAAGATTTTAATAGCGGCAGGTATATGAGATATGGGGCCCGCCGAATCTGATTTTCTTTCTTGTTTTTTCCCTTATTGTGGTGGAAATTAGTTTCTTCTAGCATTTGGAAAATTTGAAGTTATATTCATAGGAGCATGGAAACACCTCGAGATATTCGACCGAGACTAATTCAAATCAAAATTAATTTCTTTGTTTGATTTTAAAAATATGAGAATATCAAAAATTTGTAATTTTTTGAAACAATATGACAAACATTATAATTAATAAAAAGTCATAAACGTTACTTGTTAATGGATATATATATATATATATTAGTAATGAGTATAAAATTCTAACGACATAGCTAGAAAGAAATAAGCGTCAAATTGAATTTGGACTGTTCAGAGACATGATTTCATATTGCTTAACGGAATAGGGAAAGTAAAAAAATTAGAAGAGATTAGATATGAAAAGTTCCCGAAATGGTTTCCTTAACCTAAGATTGACTTTTGTGACAAAATGCGAATTTCCTAAGTCAAATGTAAAGACATTTACATCTAAAAGGAGTGAAGGTATATTAAATGAAATCTGGTAAACCTTTCAAAATAAGAACCTGCTGTTATTGTATTTGAGGTAAGAAGAGGTAAACTCTGAAAACTTGTTTTTGATTTAGATAAAACAACATATATGCCAAGGCAGCGATTATGGAGCATAATTTATCAAAGCTCATAGCATCATCTCTTTGCTGGCAAAAACATAATTAATACCTTAGCGATGATATAAGTAAGCATTGTGATTATAAACTATCACTGCTCGAAACTTTTTCTAACATCTAACTGATATATTACTATCAGATAACTGGTTTGGTAACAGATAGTTTCTTCCTGTTTTTGTCTTTTTGTTTTTTTTTTTTATAATCAATGCCTGACTCCTAATAAAATCGTGAGAAATGCTTAGCTCCTAAGCTAACCGCTAAGAGATGTGAGTGCACTAAGTTGATTAATGTTATTGTACATTATTGTTTGAACAAAAATAATTTTTTTTTTTTTTTTGTGATGCTTACGTCACGAATATGCGTAGGCGTCATATGTGTGGCGCACCCACCGAAAAGAGGAGCGAAATGAAATCAAAAAGAGAGAACATTTTACCCCTTTCAGTACTTTGACGTTTGCGTATTATAGTAAATTCCACTAAACGTTTATCTTGAACAAAAAAAAAAAAAAAACCAAAAAAAAAATGCTGAAATGATAAAATGAGAAATCTATGTGTGAGTAAAGTAAAATTGGTTGTGGTAGGACAACATATATTAAAGAGAACGTGAAAATTATAGATATAGATTGTAAAGGCAATTGAGAAGGTTTTTATATATATGTGTATATATATGTATATATACGGTTACAGCTCAATACACATGACACCGGCATTTTAAATAAGCTTCTCAAACGTTTAACACTGAATGAAAATGATGTAAAAACAAAATACGACAGGAAAGCCATATAAGATCATGCTGTGATGAAATGTAAAAATTGTGACCAACCAAAGGAAGAGCAAATTGCTATCAATTACTGGGAAGTTAACTCTGCATGCATTTCAAACATGCATTGGCTGGATAAATAAATTGATAAAATTCAACTTTATTTAAAAAAGCCTTTTTACATAGCTTGGTTATTATCTGGGGTCTATTGCCACGTTTCAGGAAGCTTACGGGTGCCTTTGCAATAGGTACTTGCCGGTTTGGAGGTGAAATAGTTATTGAGCCATATTCGCACATTTTCAAGTTCTGTGAACCGGATGCCTGCTAATTATTACTGCACCGACTTGAATAAGTGCTAGCAGGAAGGCGCCAGGCCTAAGCTGAAATTATTTCCTTGGTTTCCTTTTGCCACAAGTGGATGGGCCTTGTAATGAAATAATCTCACTTCTCGTTCTCCTTGGTAACCTTGTGGTCTTCTTAAATCTAGCCCTTTATTCAAATTGATATCGTTGAGAAGGAAAAGTCTTAACAAGCTTCAGAGATTCGCCATAGATCGGGCATACGCAATCTGCGGCACACGGGTCGCATCTGGCCCATCATCATGTTGTTCAGGCACAGTTAAATTCCCACTTAATTAAATTTTCTCGCACATATTGATGCTGCGATTGGATTGTATCTGCCTTCATTATCGGCTTAGCTGTGCAACTAACAAATGTGTTTTTCTTTGTCTCTTGGAAGGAAAGAAGAAGGAAAATTGATGCAGAATGCCGCCTTTTTGTTGTAGCTCTTCTGCTGGGTTATGAAAATTAAAATTGGCCTGTTGATGAAAAAAGTTGCCCATCCCTGCTATAGGTGAATTCTTTCTAATCTCACCAAACACGCAGTAGCGTTTTCTTTACGCAAATACTTAGTTATGTATAAAATGTGGATCGTTGCCCGTGTTAACCCCTACATTTCTTCCTTTAGGACAGTAGTATAGAATCCATTTTTCCTCCCCCGTAATAACTTGATGAAGATAGTTGCACTTTTCAAAGCGGCTTAACAAGTTTAAGCAGACATCAACTCTTCTGATTTTCGTTCAGTTTGGTTAGCGTCTGTGCAGAAGGTTTTGAGTCCGTGCTGAATTTTGGTCTGGTAGTCTTTAAATGACTTCATACAACACCTTTCGTGGAGTTAAGCATCTGTCGTCTTTGACTCGCAAAGACTATCGGCACAAATTGAATGTCACTTTAGAAAGTATGGAGATTCCAAAGGCAAGTCAGAATCTAATCCACGTAATATCGAAAATATCACTCTCCGAACTATTGGACATCGCTAAGGTTGGTTAGCCCGAGAAGAATCGCCTTCCTCCCAGTAAAATTTGTCGCGGTTTTGCTGCTTGAATGTCCGCGTGGACACTGTTTATGTCTGGGCTGTTACGCGCGGCCTTTCAAGGCTCTTTACCGCACCAGTGCAAGCATTTTGGATGACTTTCACATCGGTGCAATATAACTTGTAAGAGATTAGGAGAAATAGTCAAAATGGGAAATGATCAACTTTGGCAGCCGTCAAGAGGCGACGCCTCTAGAAAGTGCTATTATGGAAAAGTCTTAAAACGTCTCTCTTGTAGTGGGCACTGCCGATTCTTTTTTCGCTTACTTGGGAGCATATTAAAATCATCTTCTCATGCAGAACACCCTAAACTAAAACCCAAATTTCATCCAAAGAACTCCTTTCCTGTAAGAAAAACATTCCGATGTAAAACTGAAAGTTGGTACTTAAAGCTAAATTAAAACAACAATGTGTATAATTGAAGAAGTCTGCCAGGTCTTACTATTTTCAGTAAAGTATCATAGACTTCCATTACACGTTATTTTTCTTGAGAAATTACTCCTTTTACAAGCTATGCGATGGTTTATAGTGACTTTCTTGCAAATTGATGGTTGTTTCTGATTTCTTTTCTATAACTTTTTTCTCTTTTTTCCTTTAATAAGGCAGGGTTCTCTTAAATTGATAAGCTCACATTTCACAATTTCCCCTAACGTACGTATTGGCAAACACCCACGCTTCGAAGCAATCGATGCCGCAGACCACAGCTACGAATATCACAAAGGAGGAAAACAAAGAGAGCGTGTTTTTTTTAAACATAAAAATCCAAACGCAGAGAGCACGAGAGAAAAAGCTGTGGAGAGATAGGAATAAGAAAGAAGATTTTTAAGTGAGTGAGAGAATCTCCAAGAGCTTGTGACTTTCGTTTTTGAATTTGCAAAATCCATGTCTCCATGGTTTTGTGTAACTTTTTGATATTATTTGTGTTGCAATAATAACAGGAGGGTGTATATACATACGCATGTATATATATCTATATATATATATATTTATATATATATATATATATATTGTTTATATCTTGTGTAATTCTTACTATCATCGCTAAGTTAGTATTGGTGCGTTGTTTTCATTGTTAGTGTTGTTGATATTGTTGCATTTTGCCTTAGCTGGCAGCAATATTCTTGCACTTGCATATAAACGTATGGAGCAAAGAGCAGCATCCTTTCAATGATTTTAAGTACTACTGTGTCGTCACAAAGTCTCTGTTTTTGAATTGAATCGCATTCTGGCCGTAGTCTGTTTTCTTCTGTATTTGAGAAGGGAGTGGGTGTAAAGGTTATTCCGAGACTAGTTGTAATTCTCTTATATTGTACCCTTTTTTTATCTATTTTTCTTGTTCTATTTGTTGTTGTTTCATGACTTTTTTTTTTTTTTTTGTATTACATTTTAGTATTTATAAAAGTAAATTTGTTGGCACCTTAGTAGCTATTTTTCATTGACGCTTCCTGCTAAGCGAAGAGTTAATATATATATATATATATATATATATGTGTGTAAGTATACATTGATACGCTTTTTTTCCCCAATATACTCATGTAATATTATTGTAGAGTTTATGTGTGAATATCTCTGACTAAAGGTACAAATACGTTTAGTCAGTCTTCAATGAAATCTTGAGGTTGATATATGCATTTGTATGTGTAAAAATGCTGTATTTTTTCTTATTTCGAAAACTTTTACATAACAATGAATTTACATTCTCAGCAGGTATGAATTTTATTAGTTCTTTATGTCTGAATGCATCAAGAGATAACGAAACTGAATAAAAAGAATTTTAAGCAAGTATTGTAGATTGTCGCTGGAAGCTTTCTCGCGCTGAACGATAATGAACGCGCGGAGAAGGTTTTCAAAGAAAAAGCATTTATTAAAACCATTTAACTAAGACTTGTAAACCATCACTGCATGGCTGAATGCCTTCGATCGCAATTACCTTTGCGGACACTACAAAGACCAAATATTTTGCATAAATACGCCTTTTCCGCAGGCGTGAACGCCAGTCCAGTGTAACATTTGATTGAAGAATCCAAGATATTAATAAAGTTAATAAACAAATACAAAAAACTAATATTATGTTCTGTGGCCGATTTCAGGCAGACCATAGGGGTATTTACTCTGAATGCGATTCTTCTAATAAAGGAAAAGTTTCGGCAGTTAAAGGTGCTTTGTTCACAGTTGCAGATTGCACAAAATTAGATTTCTGAAGGCTCCCTGTTTTGATCTTGATTTTGTCAATACTAGTTGGACATGATGGAGAAACCAGGTGAGGGTTAATAAAGGATGCTGATGATAGTATTGTAGATCTACTTCCAGGCCCAACTTTTTCATGATATCGTACATAATTAGCGGTGCAGCAACAGTAAACTTCTCAACTCGATCAACTTGGTCAATTTCTAATCAACTGAGTTTTGCAACTTTATATGATGACATCGACATGATATCATCGAGACTTCGTAGATAACAAAACGTACATCTAATGTGATAGAATGAGCAAACATTATGCGCTTAAAACATATGATTTTCATGTGGATCTTGAGTTACTCATTATCAGTCACCATCAAGAAGTTCCATGATCCAAATTTTCTACAAAGTTACTCAATATAACCTTCATTCCTCTAATTTTTATTTGTTAAAATGACTCTAAGGAACATTTTCAATTTGCCTTCGATTTTAATTGATTTCAATGAACAGCATTTTGTTATTGGAGGGCAATCTGCATTGTTCACATAAGCTTGAAAGTTCTTCCCGCGGGTATCGTATTCGCCGTTCGTTAACTAGCGAAAGTCATGAAAGTTATCTTAAAGTTGATAATGCACGATCGACATAGGGTTTAATATGAGCTTATGAGACCTTAGCCATTAGTTGCATTGATTCGTTCTTTCTTTTATTCTCCCATTCGTTTGTACGTTCGTCATTACTTCATTCATTCATTCAATCAATCGTTCAATCAATCATTCATTCATTCGTCCACTTAAGCATTTATTCATCATTCCTTCATTCATTCCTTCACGCATTCATTCCTTCATTTACGCATTCATTCATTTCATTTATTCTTTCATTCGTTTATGCATTCATCATCCCTTTATTCATTCGTTCAATCACTCATTCGTTCATAAATTAATTAATTCATTCATTCACTCAAGCCTTTGTTCATCATTCCTGCATTCGTTTTTTCACGCATTTGACAAAATCTCAACAAGATGTTTATGTCGATTGGTGCAAACTAATGCTTAAAAAATACAGTGGCGATGCTCCGAAACGTATATATATATATACCTGTTTATAAGATTAGGGTAAATGATGAATTACGACTCAATACGTGTAGGTCGGAGAGTAAACAGCCATTGACTGCATAGGTGTTTCAAAAGAAGCTTTTGGTCGTTCCAAGAGGAACATTTCGGAGGTCTCTTAAACGGAATGGAGTCAAGAACGCAGTATTGATCACTAAGGCGAATATTTTAAAAAACAATAAAACAATTTAAAAAGTACATATAATGCGTTACATATAACGCAGTGTCTGTCCATGTCTCGGCAACATTTTTGTTTTACAGGTTTTAGGAAGAAGGTCCTAAAAAGGACTGAACTTGATAACAAGAGTCCGTCGTTCTTTTAATAATTCTACCATTATTCAATTGCCTTAACTTTTTCTTTATTCAAAGTGTATTGTATATTACTAAGCGAGTCAGGAGCCCTTATGTGCTACTACTATGTTCATATAAATTTTTTGGCTATACTTTAAATATTGTGGAAATTTCATGAGCATACTGCACACATTACATGCACTGAGCTTTCATCTTATTTCTAATTAAAAATATTGGCTTTAATTTTGAAAAATATATCTCAAGAAAAGGTTATCCAATAACAAGAAACAAGTGACATTTACTTCCTGGTAATAACGCTCCAATATTTTTAATGTCTTCAAAAATCCTTTAGTTTATCTTTTCGGTACCTTGGCCATGTGGTGTAACACATTATATGCAATTAGGCGCAATTAGATTAGAATTGATCTCCTTAGCATAGTGATAATATAAAGTGGAGAATTATTACAAATTAATAAAGTAAATACAGGACAGGAAAGTGAATTTGTTAGTACTCGATAAGTACTCGTCAATTACGATTACATAGGAATATGGAAATGTATTGATTAAGCGATGTAATATTAGCAGCGAGCTTGGTAGTGCAGTTGCGTAAATTATTCGAAACCTAAATGTTTGTGACATATCTAGTACTACTCGGAAAATCAAAATGTTCGAGAACGTTCTCTCATTTTTCTCATTTAATTTTAGACAAGCTTAAATAATTTGCTGCACTTTAATTGAAAAATTGATTGATTCGTAGATTAGTCTTACATAACGATTAAAATATAATATTATGATAACCATTACAAAGTTTATCTGAACAGATTTCGTTTATCGTAAACACTTTAAAAAAAACTTTGTTTATCTATGTTTGCAGCTAAAACTAATTGGTCGAAAAAGGCGATTATAATGCCATAGCGCTTAACTTATTTCCTCTTCGATAAAGGTGCTTGGGAATATATTTCATATCACTTTTCGAAAGACTACGGAGCGGAAAAGTAAGTAAAATTCCTTAGCTCCAACCAACGTCGATTTAATAGGTGATAAAAAAAGCTTGAATTGTTTTTACTTTTAATCAAATCAAAATGTACATATCCTATAGGCATTTGTTAGAAATAATGTGATCGCCAAAAAGGGATATAAGTGTCAGCGCTCTTCTTATGAAAATCGAATTTTCATTAGAATATTCTTCACAAGGATACGAATTAAAAGTAATTGATGGTCAGGTAACTTAATGGTACATGCACTCTTAGACTACCCTCTTCGGGGAGTTTAAATCAAATATAAAATTTAATATAAAAACGCTGCGTCGAAAATACTGTCATATTTGCCATAAAAGTGGATTTTGGTATTGAGTAAAGTTTCGTGTAGGGAGTGATAGTTCTTTATACGGTACATCAGACGCCAGCGCCAAGAAACAAAATTGTTGATTTTCAACAATTCAAATAACAACTACAGCTAAACAACAACAAGAAGAACATTGAGATCAATATGATTAATAATACAAGCACAAGTACAATGACACCAACAACAGCTCATCTTCTTCAACAAAATGCAGTAACGACATCAAGATTTTTACTGCCAAATAGTAATGCTAATAAGAACAACATCAAAACAACATCAATTCCAACAGTAACATGAACAGCAATTATATAATAAGAGCAGTAATAGCAACAATACCAGCATAAATTCCAACAAACAACAACAAAGGACAGCACCAGATAATAATATCAACAATGTTTATCTTCTCCTCCATATGGATTGCATTTTTCCAAACTGTGCGGGCTGGACTTCTGATGGTTTGGGTGGTAGGATAATAGGAAAAAAAATGGTCTCCATTGCGCTTGCCGTATGTAACGGAAGATCGGCATTGTCTCTTATCAACTCTTTAAAAAGGCTCAGAACAAGTTTAACAAATTAGAGAAGGATCTGAGAAAATTGACAGATAAATTTATTAAGCTCGAGACTTTCACTGGTTGTTCACTAAGTTATTTGAGTTTTCTTAATTTGAGACTTGAAAGAAATTTGAGGCGAGTGCTTCTACTAATAATCAAATCCAGCTATTGCGACTTTGGAGGAGAGGTTTGCCATCTCTCACGCCAAGCGTTTCGCTAACAAGGATAATTCGAAGGCTATTCAAGTTGGACGCTCTGAACTGAGATATTAGGGATCATATACTAACGGGCCTGGTTAGGCAGTGGACGATCTGGTTGTCACTACATGGTCTTAAAATAGTCAAACTTTTTGGAGAATTATCTCAGAAATCCAGTTCTAGTGTCTCTACGTTGACCGACTTGGCTTCCCTATGGATTGGTTGCTAAGATTTTCCAATTACCTTACTTGTCTAATGAATGGAATGTTAGTTTGCTCAACTATTTTGTGAAAAACTCCTGTGATGGTAGCTATTCCTCAGAGAGGTCATTTGAATCTTTTGTTATTTATTCGGTACATAAGTAAATTTTCTTCATCCGTCCTTTGTTTGGGCGCTCATGCTACTTTTCATGCATTTTCTTCTTTTTCCTTTACGCGGCTTCGCTTGGGATCTCACAAGAATTCTTCCAGTGTATGCAAACAGACTTAGCTTTACAGGGTTGGCGTTATTGCTTAAGAGACGCGAAATGATCGAAGTTGTTTTCATGATTAAATTCATTCGTGGTTTGGGTTTGTCTCCTTATATAAAATGTGTGTTTGCATTGATTTGTAATAAGTTTTGTAGCTAATGAAATATTTGAATTAATGGTGGAATGATGGGATTACATTATTCTTATCGTTAGTGTTGCTATTATCGTTATCTTAATGGTCGTCGCTTGAAATCTCAACTACGATAGTGTTCTAAATAGCCTTAGATGCTAATGCTTTAAGACTCTAGTCTTGGAATTTATTTCTCTGTTTAAACTAATGTTAATAGCAATAATGATAGGAATCTTTCTTCTTCTTAACCAATACAGTTTGGGCTTCAAATTGAAATGTTTTTATTGATGTGTTGTCAAGTTAGTTGTTGCTGTCGATGGAATTCGGTTTTTGGAAAAGTGAATGCGATAAAATTTATCTCTCATCATTTACTTCACGTCGTGACATCCATAGCTTAGAATGCAACACACTTACCTGTTCGTATTCTAGTCTCGAAGACCTCCCCCCATCCTTACACTAAATGAAATCTTTATAATTTGCAAATAAGTGAAACCGCTTAAGAAATCGGAAATGTTCGTTTGGTAAGACTCTTAACGAAGTTGATCATTTTTCGTCTTGTGGAAATTGAATCGTATTCTAGCTGTTTAATAAAAAGCGCGCCAAATTTTTGGGTGCTCTCTTAGCTCCCTAACTTTATTATTCTTGGAGGAGAGACTACGTCGATGACTACGATTGAATTAAAACAAACAAAAAAAGTTTTTCCCTCGTCGTTCGTTTGAAGATTTTTCACAACCGAGCCATGTATTCTCAACATCTGCAATAGAATCTGAGATTGGTAGTCAAATCAATTTGAATTATAAATGTAAAGCATATATTTGGACAAAGTGAATATTAGATATTAGATGTTTTTCTAGCTAAAACTGGGTGAAATTTGGAAGTGTTGCTAACCTTTTCGATTGTTAACTTCTTCAATTAACAGAGAATTATTTGTAAAAACTAATTTCATCACAATTATTTCTTGTTTTTTGAGTTTTCCACATGGGCACTTACATGAGTACATCAGTATAATGATATTCTCATTGTATGACATACAGCTAATTACATGCTTTATTTAATCTATCATCTATCATACATAATGCGCACAAAAAGAGCAACCAACTAAACAACTTGTCAACAGCAAAAAATTCCATATATCAAAATAATAATTTTCCGTTTTTATGTAAAGATGCAATATTTGGAAAATATCACAGCAGCTTTTTCATAGGTTCGCTTTACAGAAATAATTTGAATACTCACTCAGAGAACACATTGAGAGGAAAAATGAAAATGAAAGAAATAATGCAAAGTCTCCCTAGATTCGGAGAGATTGAGAAAACTTTCGTAGAGAGAAAGGTAGAGAGTAACGTTTTTTATTTTGTTTTTTTTTTTTTTTTTTTTAAGCACTTTATATATTATGCAGCTAAAAATAAACATTGCTCTTGCTTAAAGCCAAAACGGACCAACTACCGGCTGCAGAATCTACACATATACATATGTATATATATGTATATGTATATATATAGTCCATGCGAGCTGTTATTTATTATTGTTGCAAGGATTAAGTGAAAAAAGTAAAAACACCTAACATATGCTTGTTGAATATACTGGAGAGAGATAAAAGTAAAAAGAATAAATATATATATGAGAGAGAGAGAATGTATATGTGCCGATAGCAAAACAAGGAGAGGCAATTTCGAGAGAGAGAGAGAGAGAGAGAGAGAGAGAGAGAGAGCGAGCGAGCATAAATATTTGTGAGTTGTACAAGTGACGTATGCGGTATGAAACAAGTGTCATATACTTTCGGCGGTGTCATATACTTTCGGCGGTGTCATATACTTTCGGTGGTGTCATATACTTTCGGTCGTAACATATACTTACAAGTGGTTGAGCTCCGTTATAGATATAGTGATAGAAAAATGTTCGTCATCAATTTCATTCATACCGATGTATGGTGAACGTTTAAATCCCGAACGGACATCTATTGTGCTTTGTTTTTCCTTTCGCTTAACTTCGTGTGCGTTATATGAACGAACTAGCTTGGATGGATGGTTGACTAGTGGTAGGATGTTTATTTTATAGAGAGCTCGAGCAGCAAATGACTGTAGCAGTAGTAGCAGCATTAGCAGCAGCACCAGCACCAGCACCAGCAGCAGCAGAATTGTTAGTAGCAGCACTTAACCGTAAGCGAAAATTATTTTCGGTAGACAAACAGGCAAAACCTGCTCAAACGGACGAGTCTTTGCTCGTCGGTTCATACGTTAGGAAGGAAATTTTTAATGCACTATCAAAAAAAAAAATTCTTAAAAAGAAAAAATATTATTATTCAGCTAAAAAAAAAAATATAAAAAAAAAAACGAAAAAAAAGAAATGTTTTCCATATAAATTTATGTTAAAAAGTGTAATTGCTAATCAATAAAGAAATAATTTTTGCCGGGAAATTTATTGAAAAAAATATTTCAACATATATATATATATATATATGTATATATATGTATGTATATATATATATATAAAGAAAATCTTAAGCAAGAATGATATTTTATTTGCAAGCAATGAGCAAGCAAGGATATTTTTGGTGAATGAAAGAAAGTGTGTTAAAAAATAAGAAAAAAAAAACGAATTCCGAAATTATTTTTAAAAAACAAAACAAAAAAAAAAGAAGATTTCTTTGAAATATTAGCTGGAAATTCCTTGAAATTTTTATTTAATTAAAAAAAGTTCCTTTCAATGAAAAAAAATATAAAGTAAATAATAAACAAAAATATAACTAAGCTGTATTTTCTCACTCAACTTTTATATAGTCACTAAACCCAACTTGTTACAATTTATATCTAAAAAAAACAACTAATTTTTGATTTTCGCAGACAAGACGACTTAATTATATCGCTTGATCCATACATGATTAATATCTATTGTGACTTATAAACGCATCAACTAAAAAAACATAGTTAAAACCAAAATTTAAATGATTTTTGAATATAAACATAAAAATTATTTAAAACTCACAAAGTGCTTTTAAAACATTTGAGAAAATTTTTAAAGTTGAAATTTTTTCACTCAAGTGATTTGAACTTTACTTAGAAAAAAAAAAAAGAAGAAAACACAAAAACAAAAAAAAAAACAAAAAAAAAAAACCAAGAAGAACCAGAGAAGAAAAAATATATCGAGAAAACTGAATTATAACAATAATAACAAAGTGAAAAGTAACAAAAGAGTTCAAAACCTTCAAGAGTGCTTGAGTTTTAAGCTGGAAGGCAAGCAGCAGAAAGGAAGGAATATTGAAGAAAAACATAATACGAATACCATAAAAACACAAACGACTATATATTAACCATTGTGCTTAAACCTTAATTTAAAACATTGATTATCGATTTTGTCGTCCAACTTTATACAAAACACGTATCGTGCAAAAGATAAGACAGACAGAGAGAAATAGAGAAAAAAGAAAAACAGCCCAGCCAGCCAGCCAGCCAGCCAGCCAGCCAGCCAGCCAACCAGCCAAGCAGCCCATACGTCAGCCAAAGACCAGACATAAACCAGGAAAGAAAATAACCATTAAAAAGCAAAAAGTAAATAAAAAAAAAGAATACAAAACAAAGCTGTAAGGGTTTGTAATCAAGACCCTTCCTTCATCCTCCCCGTGCTCTCTAAACGAAAAGAACAAAAAAAAATAAAAATAAAAAAATAAAAATAAATAAATAAAAAAAAAAAACATAAAAAATAAATAAATAAAATAGAGTGTGAGCCAGAGAAGAGACTATGTAAACTTAAGCTTCTAGCTTACATTTACCCCCCCTCCCCACAAAACAGAAACGGTCAAGTTGTAATTCCTCAGCTTATGTTGGACGCATGAAACAACAACAACAACAAAAACTCATAAGCAAACTGGAAAAGTAAAAGAAAAATTGTAAGGTAACATAGAACGGAAGCAACAAGCCAGAGTGCATTAAATAACAAAATAAAATACAAAATAAAAAAAAATAAAAAGATTGCATTACAAGCATTTTTGGCATCTTTTCAAATTATCCTGCAAACCGGGAACGAGCTTCGCGTCAGTAGAGAAAAAAAAAATTTGATAAAAAATTGCTGACATATTCATTCCGTAGATTGGATCGTAAACCATTGTCTGATAATGCTTTTTAACAAGTTGGCCCGTTCTTAGATAAACTTCAAGTAATAATAATAAATAAAAAAATCAAAAAAAAAAAAAAAAAAAAAATATATATATATATATATATATATATATAGAAAGAGAGATTCAACGCACTTGCGGGAAATTCTGCTATTTTGATCAGTTTCACTGAAAGTTTGTAAAAACTGCAAACATACCACATTTACTGGATAATTTTCAACGCGTTAATAAAACAAAAATGTTCTTTTCACTACTACAGACTTTAATCTGCGTCTTGCTAGTGAATGGCGGTCTATACGCCATGCATTTAACGGGCACGAGTAATAGCAAGGGCTTGGGTGGAGGTGGTAATATGGGTGGCGGTGGCGGTGGCGGTGGCGTCGGTTCATTGATTTTATCGCAAAGTCACGTCTCGCCTTCTTCCTCCTTAACAAACTCTAATAAAAAACCCATTTCCAATTCCAATTCAGCAGCGGAATCGTTACCGATAGCCGCTTCTTCGCCTTATGGTAACACCAAACGCTTAAATGAAGAATTAGCCGATTTAGCTCAATTGGAACGTGAACGGCTTATGTTAATGGGTTTGGCGAAACAGACCGCAGAAAATACCGGTCATCAAGGCCGTTCTATTATCACTGGACGCGTTAAAATGCATCCCGCGGAGGATGCGCAAGACAGCGATTACTCATCTTTCTTAATGCCATCATCTCGGAGTCTAATGTTTGGAAATGTTGTGCACTATCCGCCACAACATCAATATAACGATAATCCTGACGATATCCTCGAAGAGTATGTTGAAGGTGACGGTGGTGGCGGTACTTTCGGTCGAAATCCTTTAAAATATGAATACGGCCGCGTACTGCAACCGGAAGAAAGGGAATTCGAAAATCCACATGATCTTAATTTAGATGAGTTTATGGAATTGAAATCGGTACCCGACGTGGACGACGTCTTACCCGATTCATACGATTACGCTTATTTAGATGAACTTTTGGCTGAAGATAATAAAGATAAACTACATCATCATCACCAGCAGCAGGCGCAACCCCACCATTTCGCACAATTTCCCGGCTTCAGACAGAAACCAGTGACTCATTATTCATCCTCTGTCTCGTATAGTTCCCCGAATGCGTATCAAAACCGTGAGCAGACTCCAGAAGTACTACAAGAATTCTTCGAAAAAGAACAACAGCAGCAAGAAGAGACTCAACACAATCCCTCTCATTTAAATCCAAAATATCACGATAATATGCGTTTGCAGCACAAATGGCAGCTGAAACGTGCCCAACAATTACCCCGTTATATATTTGGTGGGGCCCACGGACGCATGAAAGAGCCACAACTTGCCCATAATCGTTTACATACACGTTTTCGTCAATTTCGTAACAATCAGCCCATAAATAAATTGACTTCGACTAACTCGGACCTTAGCGCCACCACCAGCAAATTAAATATGAAATTTACCAGTGACAATGATGTAAAGAAAGTCGATAACGCACAATCCTCAGCACTGAAAGACGACGATAAGAGCTACATTGAAAGTAATGTAAAGGAGGCATCTCAAGACTCTGCGGCTACATCTATTCCTCCGTTGCCATCCTCCCCGAATAATGCGGATAAGAACAAATTAATACAGCAGCAGCAACAGCAACAGCAACAACAACAGCGATCACACCAGGAACAAATTTTACCGCATCCTAATTACAAGAGATCTGGTTTAACAGCGGGATCTGCAATTATGCCCCCCCAACCGCCTGGTACTCATAGTTTAGCTAGCCAGCTTATGTTGCGCACAGCGCGTGGTCAAAGACAATACGATGTTCCACAAATTGGTAAGTCATTCGATATCATCTTTAATGAAATTTTTATATAAATTAAAAAAAAAAAAAAAAATTTAATTACAAAGCTACTTCTGGGCAGGGTGCGATTTTTATTCTAAGTCTATATATTTTATAGAAAAAATAAATATATTTTGCATTCAAATTTTTCCGCATAGAGTTCGTGAAAGAACCCGATAATCAATTCGTTATATATATCTTTACTCGGAACACTTGTGAATGTTACAATAAGTTTTCAATGCACTGAACATTAACAAAAAGATAATAAAAAATCTTTCAAGCATTTGCTGCCATAAAATACCAGGAATTTTATTAAAACTTTCGAATTTAATTTTTTAGACAAATACGTTTAACAACTTTATTCTACAAAATGGTTAAAGTTCGAAAAAGATAATAAATTAAGAGAGGGCACAGTTACAGCTTAAATATATTCTTCTTCTTTTTTTTCTTAACTTTTAGGAATAATAGAATATATTTAGTTTTCACATCCTGTTTAAGGTGTCTTCAGTTTGAGTGAATTGCTGTAATGTAATAAAAAATAATGGAAAGTTTTTGTAAAAGTCTTTTAATTAAAGCAAGTACATTGAAAACATCATTGTCTGCCTCAAGTCAAAGAAATGTTGCATTCAATAAATTAAGGCACGAAGGACTTTTGCAAAAAAATCAGATCTTTTTGCGATTTTGGAAACTTGCCTCGTAGGTCGATCATTTGCAATATGCGCTGGAGATTGTTTGTCTAACTTTTGAAATATTAGCCTTCCTAAGCTAGCTTTATAGAATCTATTCCAAAGCAGCGTCCTAACCATGCCTTTGCTGATGATAAACTTCAACTTAGATCCTATAAATCCTCAGGAGAGGGAAATTCGTGATCCAGCACTCATCCACTTTAAGAAATCACCAGCACAAAATATCAGAAGGTCACCAAATTGACCCCTCAAAAGCTTGCAAATTTAATTCAAATAAAATTAAAAATCACTTCAACCTATTGTGGCTATTACACCCAAACTATCAATTGAATTTCGATAATAAAGCGTTGCTAGGCTATGTTCAAATTAAGTCGTAAGGTTGAGGGCCCTGTGAGTACAAGCTTATATTGTAAAGATTACTAAAGGGAAAGGGCTGCAATTAAACTTTATACGGACTCGGACTTATAAGATATTTTAGAGGGAGACGCATATATAAAACCAAAACGTCTAAACCTAAGCGAAGAAAACTAGACACGATGACCAAAACAATAATACTTACACGATGAACAAGCTAAAAACCAAGGGAGGACTTTGTGTTAGATATGTGTTTTAAAGCATAAAATCAAATTCATAAAATTCTATTATGAATTCTTATATCCATAATCAAGAAAAGTTCGAAAAATTTAAAAAAAAAGCCGAAAATACATCTTAACTTGTCGCTTAATACCTATGAATGAGAGGGCCTTTATTTAATGTATTACGTATTCATTCGCTTTGCGAGGGTCTTTATCATAAATTATAACAAAAACGAAAATTTCAGATTTTATTAAAATCTCGGATCTTGCCAGTTGCACCTTCTCTTCCGCCAAAAAAGTTACGGTGGAATCCCTATTAAGCATAGGTAGCGAATGCCCAACAATCGCTTTTAAAATCTTCCTTACATAATGTGTCGCAAGATCAGGTGAGAGTTTATAGCTGGGAGCGTTTATTCGTATGTCTAACCTTCACTTGTCTAAAACTTTAAATAGAACACTATTACTTATCCTTACCTTTACTTATGGAACATTGTTGCTTATCACATTATATCTTATCATATCAGTGGCTAAGCGTCATTTCTCGAAAACTTTAAATAGAACACTATTACTTATCCTTACCTTTACTTATAGAATATTATCGCTTATCAATAGAACACTACCGCTATCTTTTGCTTTGATGATCATGATAAATTCAGGTTCAAACAACGTCGAATGACCGAAGTCTGGTAAGGATATCATTGTCGGTGTCCTACAAGTCACAACGGAAGTCCATCTAAATCTTAATGTAAATATGTTATTTATTACAGTAATTTAAAGTTCTCTCATGACAATTTCTCTTGAAATAATTCGCATAGGGAGTAATAACTTAAACTAATGAAAATATGTTTTCCTAGAGAGAAGATTTATTGACTTCTTTAAATTCTTTAAGATTGATATATCTACTTTGGCATTGTCAAGTCAATTGTGGTGAATTTTGGGTCATTGTGGGTCAATTTTGTAATTATTCTAAAGCAGTCAAGGGATTAGAATAGAACCGTATATTCAATATATCTTCTCTTCACGCCAGTTGTGCCAGTCATTGCATTCAAGACTAAGAGCTTATGAGGACATCTTCTAAAAACTAGTTTAATCAGAAATTACGTATGAACGACTTAGGGAGATAGGCTTGTCAAAGGTTTATTGCTTCTTCATCTTAATGTTACTTACTTGGTTTGCTGATTCCTCTTTGTCCATTCTTCTTCTTCTTCTTTTTATTGTTATGATTAAATGTGGATTTTAATTTGGTTATTTTTTTTTGTTCTTATTGTGAGCAACAAATTGTTTGGGTTTTGCAACAATTTTGTGCGACATTCGCATCTCCAGACATAGAATTAAATAAATTAATTGCCGAATCCTTGTAGTTGTAAATTTTCTTTTTGTTTTTTGATTTTTATATTGCTAAAGGCGAATAATTGTCGATTTTAATGGGTGTACAAAAAATCTGTTCGTTCGCCTTTACTTACTTAAAAATGTTTGTTTCTTTGCACTTACTGCTAAACAAAGGACTTTGACAAGAAAAAAAAATAATTGAGAATTGAAAATGTCAAAGTCAGTAAACAATTTGACTGCATGACATAAGAGATCGATCATCAAACGCATTAGAGATTCTCTCTTTATTGCAAAAGGAAAGTATGTTTTGGGTTAAGTGCAAAGGATTGTCTTGTGGCTTCCATACAAATATTTGCTTATATTCGTTTAGCTTTTGTTCAAACCAAATGCGAAGCGACCTCAACTTTATGTTTCTATTATTGAGAAAAGGAAAACTATCAAAAATTCAAGTGCAATATTAATGCTAAATTTATGTGAATATAAAAATAAATATAGTTATCTTATTTTATTGCTTCTTCCTTCGTTCATTCTTCTCATATCTACTATTTGACAAGGGATGTTTCAATTCGTTATTCTATTGGTTAAATTTCAAAGAGTTCCACATAACGTTCGTTTCTGACTTATAACTGAATAAAAAAAAAAAAAAAAATGAAATTGCTTAGAAAAGTTGTACAGCATTACTCTTCGATATAATAATAAATGAAAAATTCAAACAATTTTTATAAATAAATAACACTTTTCTCATCAATTTATAATAAATCTTAGACATACATATATTAGAAATAAAATTTATTACAAAATTTGTTTGAGTCAATCACAAAAAGTTAATCAATTTTATTTATCTTACTCTAAAAATTGATGAGTACCTAAGATTCGTCACAAACATGTTAATATTTCTTAGACACATGTTTGTTTTAACTTAAAATCCTTAAAATGAAGCGAAACGGTCAAAAGCTGCTGAAGTAGCATAGTTTGCTTAGCATTTGCTTGGGAAACTTTTTAATTGGTTTTCTTTTTATATTTTATAGTTAAACAATAAAAATGTGTTTAAGCATGTGGGTGGTAACTTCTAGAAGGAAATATCTATAAAGTGATAAAAATCATTATTATTTAGTTGGCGAGTGGATAACAATTTAAATAATTAAGAATTACTTCAAGATATTGGATTTGGAAGTTTCCTTTCCGATAGCTGTTTTATGTTTTTAAATACATTTACATCCCTGCCATTAACTGAATAGTTCAGCAGATACAGTTATATTCGTCTGATTCTGAAATCGGAGCTTGTGAATTTAAAGGATTGTATAGATATCGGGATTATGTTGCACAAATCGGCAGGCGAACACCACAACACATGGATAGTCGCATATAATTCCATCGATTCTAAGTTTGAAACTGATCACTGATATATACCTTAGGTGTTTGCAAAAATGTTGATCACTTTTAAAGTTGGAAAAGCCATTTATTGTGAAAAATTTGTGCAATAAATATCAAAACAAAATCATCATTTTGTACAACAACATGACGATGTCTCACCGAAAGAGCTTATATTGGTTTGGCAGCGATGCACCCATCGATCTATTTCCGCACTTCCTCAACTTTGTGGAACTTTGGCTTGCCAGCCAAGCCATGCTGCACCGGTCTAAATAAGTGGTAATCAGGAGGCACGATGTCTGGTGAGTACGGTGGGTGTGGCAGGCTGCAACACCACATCCTAGACAATTCTTGCAACGAGTGTCCAAAAGATAGCTTTTTCAGTCACTTTCGACAAGCGGGACAATTGGGTGCCACTGGTATTTCCCCTTGCTTTATCATTTTTATCTGTTAAAGTCGACAATTCGTCATTTTCGCCAATAGCTAATATGTATACTTTACGGGCAGAGATAGATAGATCATTTCTTGCTCGACTTTTGCTTATGTTATATGAATTAACATTTTACAGAACAATTTCCGATTGAAAAACCTTTGCAAAGAATCGCATTGTTTTTTTTTTTTTCACTAAAGTTTTTTATTAGTCACGACAATGTCTGTTTAGCTACAGTGAGTTTAAGGTCGTCATGATAATTGGTAATTGAAAAGTTCAAAGACCGTGACTGGTGACCGTTCCAATCTAAGGATATTGGCGTAATAAAGCTGGAAATTGCATACTATCGCTTAATCACATTTGTCGTTTCCTTATCGCATTGTCAAGTGAAACGTTTTAATTCTCTTCTCGTGTTAGATCCGTTGTCCTTCAGGATAAGTAAGGCGAACGGGGACATTATGTGACTTTTGTATTTGTTTGTTGTTCGACTCGTTTACTGTTTCAATATAACCATTCGACTCATGCATGCCTAGTTCAATGCGTATTCCAGATGCCAAAGTCAGCGAAACAATTGCTTTTTTTAATTACTACACACAAAGGACAGAGAGGATTGCTTCGCTATGTCCATGCATGTGCATTGATGGAGACACTTTATGGTTATATCTGTAAACATGAAAAACAAAAAACAAAAAAATGTGAGTACGACAGAGTGTGAGTATGTGTGTGTGTGTGTGTGTGTGTGTGTGTGTGAGTGTGTGTTTATGTATAAAAATCCGTACAGTAGCAACGTATTATTCACGAGTTAGTTGTAAGCGGAGTATTTAAAATTATTTATTCGATGAAACATTAATTGGTAATAAACAAATTTACAAAAGCCAGAAAAAGCCAGAAAAAACAAATATATATATATATATATATATATATATAAACACAACAATTGCTGCAAAGTTAACAAATAGTACCCAAATTCTATATGAATGAACAAAATGCATGTATATGCATATGTGTACATAGGTGTGTATGTTTGCATAACAACTTTCCCCATTTTAATCATAACGGTATAACGGTTGAGTTATATGGCTTGCAGATTTAAGGGAGTTTTTTCCTCATTTTTTTTTTTTTACTCTTTTTTCCATTCGCTCAAGGTTCAAGCGTCGTCCATATGTCTACATGCGTAATTTTGGCATTTTGATAATGATACCTCTTCGACTATAAATAAGCACAAAAATTAAAAATAAAATGCGTAAAAAATGAATAAGTATAACCATATAAGTCATGCGGTAGACTGCCTTTGCTAAAGCCTTTTCTAAAGTTCCTCGATATTTGGTCATCTGTTCTTATGTCCGTCTAGTAATCGCGTTTGAAATCATGCAAATATCTATCTCGTTTACTTGTAGCGTTGGATTTTTGTTTCTCCAATTTTATTGTGAAACGTGCGCACAAACACAACCACAAAATTTGCATAACTTTTTTCAAGCGTCGGCACATTGTTTTTTTTTTCTCCATAAAGTTTACAGAAAAAGCAAAATATTTTGTCGAAATACTTACTGGGCTTATATGATAGCTAATCTGCAGGCAATCGGCGTTAATTGGCAAGATGAACGCAACTTCTTTACCGCAATCGTGGACCCATTCGTGTGTAAATAAAAGAAAGGAAAGTTCACTTCTTCTTCCAAACGGAATATTTTGCTGTTAAAGCAAAATTGTTTTCATTACATTTTGTATGTATGTATGCGTGTGTGTGTGTGTGTGTGTGTCGCGAATTCATAAAGTTTTCTATTGCTAACAGTGGGGCGTGCATAATTAACGCTGACAGATTTGCAAAACATGCCGCATAGTAATTGCGTCTAATCAAAGGCAATTTGAATAATGCGTGTGTGTAGTTGTTTGAAAATAAATTTAATTTTATATTAATTTTTATATATAGTGTAGATCGGCTGATAGAGAACACTTTCTTTTGTTATCACTTTTACAAAATTTTCTGTTGCAGCACTTAAATGGTTTTTCACATATTTTTCTTCTTCTTCGGCACTTTCTTATAATACATGTACTAAGGTGCTTTGCTCAACTTTGATTTATCCTTTTTCCATTTTCAATATGAAATTCATTATTAGATCAAGCATGAGTGAAGGTATATATATACATATATATACATATGTTTTCCTTCTTTAATACACAATCGTATATATTTTAGTATAGTTTTTACTTTAATTTCCATTTCTGATAATAAAAAGAATTTGTTTTCAGTTTTCTTCATTGTTAACGAAACGTTGAAGCAAGATATCACTAAACTATTTTTTTTACACATAAATGTTTTTGTATATTTTTTTAATGCTAAGCAAAAATGTTTCTTCTTCTGTCAAGTTAATATTCCGAATTCCCTTAAAGCAAATTAAAGGAAAAAAAATATGCTGCAGAACATGATTAAAATTCATAGACATACGTAGCATACTAAAGAGGAATCTTCCGCAAAGCTGCGAAATGGAAGAAGAAATTCTTCTATAAGTGAGGAGAATACTGTACTACACCTTACGAGTTACTTTATGGATCAGAAGTTTTGCCTCAGATGATAAACATATTGATAGATTACTTTTCGGGATAAGTAGAGGAAAAGCAACTTTCAGGCGATCTTAACACTGGCAACAAATGTCCAGCGTCTTTAAGCCAGCTTATCTTGACGGAAGCTTGGAGGCTGGCTGAAAGCTGGCAGTGGACAAGTTCTTTGTTTGATTGCCACGAACTTTTTTCTGAACCATGTATTAGATCGAATTTGATTTTACGAACCCGAGTACTCTCTGAAGCTATCGTTAATAGTTTTTAATAGGTTCCAGACTGTGCTTGTAGACTTAGAAAAAATGATTAGAAGAAGACTTTCGGATACTAGCATTACTAAGCTTTGCCTCGTTGGACCAACATTTTCTTCTATCTTTGCGAAACTGCAAAACACAGTGAACAGGAATTTTATAATAAAAATGGATTTATCCTTAATTTGGGCGACAGTAGCTATTGATAGATGTAGTGTTAGCAACATATTTATTACTAATAACATATCCAATAAGTCCCGAGACTAAGTAGAGAATTTCTTCTTTTGTTTTTTATTGAAAATTCAACTTAACTCGTTTGATGCTTTTTCCATAGGTTGATTAGACAATGCTCTCAAAATTTTATTTATTTTCTCACAATGACCTCATAATTTGCTACAAGTGTTTCTTCCTGCAACATCCTTTTGAAATTCGCTTGGCGTCAGATCTTGACAATACGATGGATATGGCAGAAGTTAGCGAATTCAATTCATGTATTATTGTCATCGTAATCATTCACTTGTGACGCGGCGTGAATGGTGAAGACTTTGTCTGCTGTAACCATCTATGGGTACAGATGAGCATACTATCGAGGATTCTTTGTTTTCGACAGTGAATTGTTGCTACAACGCTTGTCAAATCGATATCGAGCAAAACACGAAACTCACACTATTTGTTTTAAAAATAGTACCGTTGAAGCCAATGTAAGTCGTCAATACTGGCGTGAAATACTGGCAAGCATCGATTTTAAAAATAATACCAGTATTTATGAGACGATGGGGCATCCGTGCGTCAGACCCAAGCTGATATTTGGGAATATGGACTCAAATCACTTTGAAAATAAATCATCCTCATATATAGTTGTTGCTTGTTGTTTATTGTTATATTCTTTGTCGCGTTTCAAAGTAATAGTTGAACTTCAATTCATTTTAAGCTCTGGTATATTTAATATTATCAAGTACATCCTTTACGCTTAATTAAGGCTCGAAATATTTGTTTAACATTTTTGTTTACAAACTATGCAATAAAGTCCAAGTTCTTGTTCAGCTATAAAATTTTCTCACATAAAATTATTCTTAAGTTTATGTGGAAAGTTTTTTCTTATATGCAAACACAGAGAATTTATTTAACAAATATGTTGCTCTGGCAGAAGGCTGTACATTTTTACACAATACTTTCAGATAACACATTGTTTTATTGTTTTCGGTATTCTCCAGTGTAACATTTTCTATTATTTTGCTATTCAACAGTTGGCCAAGCTGATGATATATTAGTTTTGTCATTTTGAAGGCACATTAGTAGATTGTCTAAGAAGATCACTTAGCGCCTTATCAGCCCGCCAGGCGTACTTTTAGATGATGTAGAAATTATGTCAAGCTTCTTAAAAAACTTTCCGCAAACTTTCCAATAGACCTGAGATTGAAAGACTTTACTTTCTAACTTTCTGCATAAAAGTATCGTAAAATAAATATTCATTAAAGCCGTAAAAGCCATAGCTTCCTAAAACATTCAAAAATTATACATATATATATATATGTGTATTTTGGTTAAGTGACAGGTATTCCGCGTTCGTCTCAAAGCGTAGGCATCTTTCTTAACTTTTTTTTTTTTCGTTCACATTTAATTTATAATTTTTGCAGAGTATTTCACGTTCTTTTTCAGACCTTGACATCTGCATATCTGCAAATCTGTTTAGATTAACTTTTAACATTTATTTTTTTCGCTGTTAACTGTAAAACTTTTTTTCAGGGACATGTTTTGTTCACTTATTTCTTATTTTATTATTTTTTTACTTTTTTTTTTTTTTTTTTTTTTTTTTTTTTTTTTTTGAGAAATTTTAGAAATAGTCCTCTTTCTAAAAAAAAAAAAAAAAACGGGGGCATTTTCGCTTATTTTTCTCTTCTCTCCACATTTTTTGTAACATGCTCTGCGGCATTTTATAACAATGTAAATAACTTTTAATTAAGTGCCTTTAAAAAGTTTTCAGTTTGTTTTTCCGACTATCGCAGTTACGGCCTTTTTGATTATTTTAATAATAATAAGACTTTTAATAAAACTTCAAGTTTCAGCTGCCTAGTGCATGCCAACATATTTTATGTCATTTATACTTTTTTGAAACTCCTCTCTTTAATAACACATTTATCACAACTTATTTGTTTCTTCTTTTCAAAAATTATACGACTATCATCGTAGGGGGACCAATTACATTCATGGAAACCTTAATACATGCCATACTCGCCATGGCTATTTCTTTTTGCTGGGTATCTTTTCGTTGTCAGTTCTATTTGTTTACTTCTCCTTCGCAAATCCTAGTTAGGGGGGGAAGTTTTTACTTTACGGGTTTGCTTAATGAAAAATACTTTATGTAATGGTATTTTACGTATTGCTCGCGAAACTTTTATTCGACAATTCATTCAAGTCTTACTCTAGCTCTTCATTACTGTACGGCTCATATAATAGTCCATCATACATAGTAATACGTAAAGAGATCGTCCAGGCCTTATTAGAAATTTTATATATATATATGTATATATATATATGTAAATATTTTTTTCAAGTTGACCGATCACTTGAAGCACACACGATATTCGTGTAACGCGAAACTAAGGAAAGAGATAGAGATAAAGAGATGATCACCGAAGCCTAGTGCGTATGTTACGCCTCCATCGATTTAGCACTCACTCTAGCCGCGACGTTGAGATTAAAGCTCTGCCGTGTTCGAGATTTGATAACACAAGCACTAACTTAGTAATCGTGATTTATATTTGCTAAGCTACTCTTGCATTCCATTCAAGATTTCATATAATGAGTCGTATTGAAAACTCTCCGTAATTTTTTTTTCGCAATTTCGAGTTTCCTTTTTTGTAGTCAGCCTGCTCTTTTCAAATGATTCCAAACTGTTATATGTTTAATCTTTAGTGCCATCGATATATCCTGACAGCTTGCGCACCAGTCTTGCTTCACCAGTTGGAAAATTTCGTCGACTTTTTGAGTGACAGCGATGTGCATCTTTGGCATCGAAATGTTCGAAACGGTACCTAGCAACGGGACCTTCCTGGGTCCTTCTTTCGCTCACAGCATTCTCAACGTACACATAACATATTATTCGGGATGTTTTTGCATTTGTTACCTTTTTTATTGTAGAAAATCATCATATAATGTATTTCTTCAGGTATCTCACTCATTTTCAAATCAATACAACCTTTTACACGAGCAACGATTTAGAAAACTATCTGGACGAGAAATGTAAGCCGAAATGTCACCTTCTAAGCACATGTTCGTTTGAGACACACAGATGAGTGTTATCCGATTCTCCGTATATCTCTCTCTCTATGGTTGCTTGAAATATAAAATATATATAAGAGAACATAGAGAGGAAAACAGCCAAATATTTCCATTTTCGATAGCTTACCACCTGCAGAACATTCTGTTGTGATTTTAGATGTGTGATCATCTCTCTGTGAGTGCCTACCATTGGTATCCGTATCTCTAAGTCTGCGTTGTTCAATAAGTTTTAGTATATGGCAGCATCGTTAACAGACCAATATGATTTCTGGACAGTACTTACGTCATCACCACTACACTCCAGACTGAAATTGTTAATCATCCGACTGGATAGTAAGCACTAAAAACGACCATTTTCAAGATTGAGCTGCCTAGGTTATGGCGTAGTTTAGGGCGTGCAAGATGTAACATTAATGGACTGTCTATCTACTGCGAATATTATGTAGCGTTATAAGTTCGCTTGAGAAGAAAATTACAAAAAAACGGCAAGTGAGACCGGAGACTTATTGAATTAATGCGATATATGGAAATAAAATCTAGTGCTTTATGACGAGACAGATAATGACAAGTTGGACCAGTTTTGACAACTCTTTCATGTTGAGCTTCTTGTTATTTACTTATGTCATATTTCATCAGGTAAATACATGAAGAACTCTTTTAGACGAGTTGGTGTAGGGTATTTAACGACCGACCTTGCCCCACAGTAATATTGTTACTTGTTTTTCTCTATTTGCTTATTTGAGGTACTAGTGACGCTAAACTGTTTTTTTTTTATTGCCTACCTTTTTGGTTTAACTCTTTTTTTGATTCAAAGATTTCTTTTCGAGGCGATGTGCTTTAGCACTTTAGACTACTAAACTGACTAATATTCATTCCTCTTCGATAATAATATCGATTCTTGCAAATTTCTAAAACATTTATGCTTTCAAAAATTGCATAACTGAGGCGAGCAATTTACTACGAGATTTCCTTGGCTTTTGAATACTAATATGCACATATAGATAGATATATACATACAGTTAGCTATATATTATGTATGTTTATGTATGTTTATTTAAAGCATATACTTTTGACCAACTTTCCTTTTCCTTACGCTGAACGAACTGAATAGATGTTAGTGAGCAAATATAGAGTAAGCACGGCATTAAATCTTTACTGTGCGTTTTTATTTTTATATACTTTGCTGGTATCTAAATAAAAAGAAATGCCAATGTAAATAACAAATAATTTACTATGAAAGACTTTGAGGGAAAACTGTGTCACATGCATGTATACACACTAGTACTGAAAGTCCGTTTACATCCGTAAAATATTTTTAGTCCAAGATAAATGAATAAAACGGATGCGAGTGTGTAGTGCAATCAAAGAGACTATCTGACGCCTGTTGGGTTATTTAACAAATGTGTAAATTCACATGCATGTGAAAAGATGGAAAGGCGAAGATATTTCAAGATATAATTTTTAATTCGAAAGAAATAAAAATAAAAATAAAACAAAAAACAAAAAAAAAATAAAAAAAAAACCACAGAAACTAAATAAATGTAGTTACGTTAGTTCGATGGGAAAAAAAGAAAGAAAGAAGAATTAAGGCCATGCACCCGAAAACCGTAGAGCTTCTCAGATAACCGTAGTTCCACTGAAATTTGCGTAATATGTCGTTATATATTAATGTCCTTTCTCCGCTTGCATACACACAGATGTGTATGTTAATGTATTTAAAGGTATGGATGCGTGTAATCTAATGTATAGTTTCACACTGAAAATGTTAATTTAACTGTTGACCATACACTTAGTGAGGCATACTCAAATTACTCTACAGCGCACAATAACAAAAGTGAAAACTACTACTACTACTACTACTACGACTACTGCTGCTGCTGCTGCTGCTGCCGTTTGTGCTGCTGTTGTTGTGGTTGTTGTTGTTGTCGTCCCTAATTCTACCGTTCACAGCATCACTAAACCAGCACCCAGAAGTGTTTGGCATTCACAAAATAATGCAAGCAGATAAACATGATGATGATGATGATGATGATGATAATGATGATGAGAAACCCATAGAAAAGGGATGGAGTTTAATTTTAGTTTTTCTGATATGCGTGAATTAACAAGTCATACAGTACGTGTAATAGTCAGAAATTTTGCTTATCTTCGTCTCCTTTATACAATATGTGGCCGCCAGTCACTTAGTCTGCTCAGTCAGTTAGTTAGTGAATAATATCAACAACGAACGAAGACTCGTAGACTTACTGTTAAATAAAGTGTTCTAGTGAAATACGCATATATATATATATATATATATATATATATGTACATGTATGCATACACACATGTGTACTTTTGCGTGTGTGTTTTCATTATGCTGGACTAAATAAATTACAATGCACCCTATGGTGCGCTCTATATGTAAATTACAATCCTTCCTTAATATAGACAGAATAATTTGTTTCACTAAGCGTTCGCAGGCATTATGTTATGCTAAAATAACATCAAACAGGATAGAGGGAGAGCGCAAGCATGTGAAAAATATTTTATGTTTAAAAATTCGTAGAATTTTATGCAAGGGTTACCCACGCAAGTGAGGCAGAGTACTCAACGAATTGACGCAAGATATGCTTTGAAATTTGAATACAATGTTAAAAAAAATCTTGAGATAAATGAGAAAATTTATTTTCCAGAATCATTAATTAACAAAAGCTTGCCGCTGTGTTTAATGTTTAGCGTTTAAGATCTTTTTTTCTCTTTCTTAATTCCTCACCAAAGGATCTGGTATCTGTTTATTGCAAATGCTCTTTTGGCTTCAAAAATTAAGCTATCAGCTTGAAATTTAACAGAAACATTGGAAATTATTGCACGCTAGCATGCTGTAAAATTGGGGCAAATCGGTTCAAAAACACGGCAACGCTGCTACTTGAACTGAGATCATCTCTATTTTCTAAAGGGGAAAAAATAGATTTTTGCTTATATCTCACAAACTGAAGCAAATAAATCTATAAAAATTTGAACGTTTTTGGGCAATGCTATAACACTTGTGATTAGTTACGCCTACCTAGTATTATAGCATAACAAGTTTTTATTTTGCTGTCAAAACCTTTCTAAAGCCCAGAAACCCACAAAGTATATGGCGGCCTTGAATTCGGAATGCACCTAAACATGTCCGACTGCCCAGCTTCATATGGATGGATGTAAACATTTGCCTTTTCGCCTACAAAATTGCAAAAGAACTTGAAAATGACCTAAACTGGTCGAAGAACATGCTGCCTACACTGAGAACCCCTCTTACTCTTTCTATATCTTTTGCTAACTACCCATAAGCTGTGACATATACACAATATATATATATCAACTTTTATTCCAAAATTATGCAAAAAATCCGCCACGTCCACCCAAAGTTATAGAGCATAAAAATTTGTTGTTCCGTTTTTGCTTACTCTGTTTTAGGATAACGGTGATGGGAGTAAAGGATTCAATAATTGAATATAAGTTTCTTATGTGTTTCTTTAGAAAAATTTTTCGTACATTTTGGAGAAGGAAATCTATTTGTAACGCAATCATATTAGTTTGCAGCTGCTTTTTACCGAAATGGCTAACATGTAGTGTTCTCTATAGCTATTCTGATGAGGCTCTACTGGTGGCGGTAAATGCAAGGTGATTATCCTCTAATAAGCCAGAATTTATGCACTTTATTTTCTACCACAGGGATGCTATACATTATCGCATTCATGGAATTAAAAGTAATACGAACCACTCGAAAAAAGAAAGAACAAGCAGAAGAAGAAGAATTTCTTTCTAAGACTTAGCACAATTCTTCTGAAAATTCTTTCTAGAAATAGAAACATATAGGAATTTTCGACGTATAACATAACTCCAAGGGTTGCACGTGACAGATATTTCTCGTACCTGCCTAGCGTAAGGTTAGGCTTTAGAAGAGAGAGTTTTGTGAAAGAGATGCAAGTGGACTTTTCCTTTGCTTTTCTATTTTTTTCCATTTCTTTCGAGTAGCCTCTGCATATGTCATCGCATCTATTAGCGACCGCATATAGATATATATATATATTCTCTTCTTTTTTTTTTTGAGAGCAAAAAATTTCATTCGCAATATCCTTGTGTGAATGTGCGTACTCGATGTCATAAGTTTTATTACCACTCTAGGCCAACAAGCATTGCTTGTTAAAGGCCAAATGACTATTGTGCGTAACAGTTCACATGGCTACAAATATACATTTATTTTTTTTTGTTCATTTTATCTTTATTTTATTTTTTTATTTTTTTTCTTATTTGACTATCAGACATTTTATGTAGGCTACCTAGAATCGAAATAGAAAACTATTTTATATATAAAAGATGAGAGAAGGGATTTAATAAAATTACTTGCATATGAATAAAAGCAGAGAAAAGGGAAAATTTCGTTTGTCCTTTAATTATGAGAACACAATAGACAAGGTTAAGGTCATATTTCGGCGAAAAAAAAAAAAATCTTTTTTTTTTTTTAAATATCTAATAAAGTGATTTAAAAAAAAATAAGGTAAATAAATCGTTTCACATATCTTTAGATGTTTATGAAAAAAACAAAAAAAAAACGCTTCCCTCGATATAGATGGTTTTCTTCTTCACTGCCGCAGCGTCCTTCTTTAATACATGCGCACTTCTTCATTGCTTTGGCTATCAAACCACTTCGAGATGATGATTTGTAATTGGTTTGTTAAAGCATTTTATTACACACAACAATAACTTATTTTTATTACATCAGATGCGCTTAGCCAAAGAAAACATACTTGATCTGCTATCAAATTAATTGAACTTTTGACAAATGTAAAAATGTAAACATACTGGCGTGTGTTTCATGTAATTGCTTAACAAAGGAAAAGGTCAACACCTGATACGGGAAGTTAAGCAAAGTGAGCTGTGTCTTGGCGCTAACGTAAGAACCTTTTCGCTGGCTATGAAAACAGAAAAAGGCTAAATGTTAAGACAATGTCTTGAAAAGTGTAGTCTCTTAGTCAATCTACCGCTTCAGGATTATAATCGGGCTTATAACAGGTCTTAAAGAGACCCTTGCAGAACCTCCTAAACACTCTATTAAACTCAGACATTTGGCCTTCTGTTTAATTTGTGGCAGCAAACCATTAGTGTCTCCTATGTCGTCTCAATGCTGAAGCTATCAAAATAATTATAAAAGAAGAATGGCATGGGAGTTAACATAATTCTCTACATTTAACATGAGATTCTCTGGCAAAGCCACTTACCAAATAATCTCATAGTAATCATAATCATAATATTAGCCACATACTTGAAGTTATAACCTAACCACACATAATACATTACCGCAAGCAATTTGAACCAAATATCAAATCTTTTAATTGCTTGAGAATGTATATTAATTATAATTCGCTTATGTTAAGTACATTATGCAGAGTTGAACACGGTATACGGAATAACATTAACAACGAATAATATATACATCGTGTGTTTTTTTATTATTAAATCCATATATGTGTACGCAGCGGTCTACTTACTAGCTGTACTGCAGCTTTTTTTTATTTATTTTTTAAAGTGAATTTATATGATTGCATCTATATTAAAGTGAAAGGTATATTGTATCAGATTGATATTCCTTTGCCCTTTCTTCTATGGTTAAAGACTTAAAAGATGAAACAAAATTTTTTATCAAAGCCTTGCATAGGTACGGCGAAAAACCTATTTGAAATAGTTTATCAGTACATCACCGATGTGAATGCGATTAACACTAGGCATGGGCATCTCTGAAAAATTAAAAGGAAAAATTATAGCAAACTTGTAACTTCTGCTGCTTACCAAACTAAAATGTTTTCAAAAATTGTTGGCGATGGTCATTATATCGCAATACACACATAGTGAAACCGCTAGGTCACAAAAATGAAATTTTTTTTAAAACTTTGGGATTTGCATAGCTCAGGGCATAAACTAAAAAAAGCTTCTTCACGCCATCGCTCTAATTTAATTGAAGGCAAAGAAATCTTTCTGATCAAGTTTATTCTTCTGACCAATTTTTAGGGTCGTCATGACGATTTCGTAGGCAAACATTATTAAATCAACTCCCTGTTTACCCTGATCAAGGATTGGTTTTGAGAGATATAAAAATTATGTGTGTAAAGAGGCAAATTAGTTTCATTGGCTTACTAGCGGAAAAAAGTGTTAAAATAAATGATAGACATGAGCGGTCTAGTTGCAGTTTAAAGATACACTCATTAAGTAATCTCTAAATCTTGATTTGAAAATAGGTTCCTAGAAGTCGAATAAACACGTTGAATTCTTTAAAATTTTTTTCGCTATTGAAACTGGTTAGAGTACATTTAGTTTGGCTATGTTTTCGTCTGTTTCCCATAAGAAGCTTCATTATTATGTGACTAACTGCATACAGTCAAAAACATAGACCTATGTCATCCAAATTTCCTTTCGTTAATTTTTATGTTGAAATGTTACCATAAGTATAAAGGTTTCATGAGAATCCTTATATGAGGTGTTATTCAAAAAGGAGATCTACGTGGTCCAAATTCGCTAATGTAGATTTCTTTGTCAATTTACTATTATGGACCAATTTTCACTGTGAATTATGGCAAATTTGACCTTTTTGGCATACAAAGCTTCAGTTTCCATATGAACTGTCATAGGTGAGAAGGTTCAGAAAATTGCTCCCGCCGGGTCAAGGTTTCCGTATCAATTTAGAATGGCGGAATAGTACTGCTTAGCCACTTTCGCTAAGAAATTTTGACAGTTGCCATATTTTCCCTTGTACCGACTTTTCAGAACAAAGCGTTATATGGGGAGTCGTCGAAGCATTGGACCGATCCGAACCACTTTTAATAGCGTTCGTTCTTGTGTGAAAAGACGTCCCTGAACAAACTTTCGAACAAAAAGTGTGGCGCGCAGACTTCTGACGGACGGACGGACAGACAGACTTAGACCAATTAAGATAACGATTCTTGATCGACTAGTATAATAAGAGGTCGGTATAATTTTTAAGCGCTTCCGCGGTTCACACACGTCCGCACTAACTTAAAATACCCAGTACCACATGTGGTGTAGGGTATAATAAGTGAAAAAGCCATTTTTCTCTGAAAGTGAGAATTTTTGCAACTATTGACAAGTCAATATATGATGCGAAATAACATTATCGCATTCAGGTCAAGTTCCAAATATAAATTTATTATGAGTTAGACTTAGAAATAAAAAATTTCATAGAAATTTCAGCTTTTTTCTAATGTGCTTTGGTTACAAAAATCTTAACAAAATTAGTCAAATTTTACAAGTAGAAAAATGAACTAAATTTCATTAGAAAATTAATAGTAAGAAGATTTTCATTGTTCAGTACTTTTCTTATTTCATTTTTCATTTCATTTTTTTTTGCTTGTTGTTTATTTTGGTATTTCAGGTCATCTCAAAATGTTCGATTATTTTCATTTGTTTATATAATAAGACTTGGTCAAATATGTAAAAACAATGTATAATAATGCTTAGCAATTTATCTACTTAGAGGATACATGTGAATATATGAATTGTGTTGACAAATTCTCTTAAGCACTGAACCTTTTTTAATTAAGTCAGTAAAACATCTGTTGTTGAATTGCTGACTCGGAGAAGAAGAAGAAATTCTTTTTAGAACTTTAGGTTAACCAATATATATTCATGTCACTGTTGTCCGAAACACACTAAACATGTAAGAAAATTATATTTAGTCTTGACCGAATTGTTTGTCTCCATCACCATTGTCCTAAACAGACCAAAGAGATAAAAAAGCTAAAAGCTTTTGTCAAGTAGGCGTGTGGGTGTTGTAGGCGTGTCCTTGGAAAATTTTAAGCCAATTTTAAATTCTTTTGCAAATTCATAGGTGATACCTTTTCATCTTTCATTCTTTAACGAGAGAATCGTTATCACAGATACTACACAGTGTGCGCACACCTATAGATGGACTGACGAACAGACGGGCACGTTTAAGTGCTTTCCAAATTTTAAAACTGGCCATGAATTCATAAACTTCATGGGATCTTTGAAGCTTCTTTCTGCGCGTTATAAACATATTACATACGCGGAGAGACAGACGGAGATGCTTAAATCGGTTTAGAATTTGATGCTGATCAAGAATATATATAGAGTTTGCGTGGTCTCCGGTGCTTTCTTCTGGGCGTTGCAAACATTTTGGCAAACTTAATACACCCTTCATCTTTCGGTGATGGGTATAAAAATTGGAAAACTATCCATTGCCAACAAGATCGTATAAATTGTTATTGCAATCATAAAAAAATGAATATCTTCCCAGCACGATAGCATTAGTATTGATCTTTTTGAAGTTCAAATCCACATTTGCAAGACTCAAGCAGTTTGATGGCTCGTCTTCTGTGTTACACCCAGAAAAGGAAAAGAATGGTGCGTATATTCAATTTGTAACAGTAAGAGCAAACCTGCATCAAGAGCTGTTTAGTTGACCATCTCTGCTGTCTCTCCTAATTAGAAATCTAAAATGTAATAGTAAGTGATTGGGAACTTCCTACGTAACTGCCCTAACGCTAGAAATCTTATTGTCATTTAATCGTGCACATAGTCTAATTTACTTTGCTTTGGTTAGATACATCGGCGAGTGTTACGTATAAGATTCTTAGAGATTGGGCAGCTAACATAGAATATTTATATATTTGCTTCTACTGATTATTAATATCTTGTGTTTTCTTCCTCTTATAAATCACATGAAGAACAAATGGATTCTGACTTTAGGTCTATATTATTGACATTAGGACAAGGAATCCCTTTCCGTCCACAATTTTACATCTTCACTTATATAAAGCTTACGTACTTCGGACTTTGGTTAAGCAAAGTTAAGGAGTAAATTTAAATAATCCAAAACATTTGTTTGTGTAATGTCGCTGTCTTGCTTTCTTATGTTAAGTTCATACAGCACAATATTTTCTGCTTGAGAGGGACGTTGATAGTTATACTACAACTGTATATGTGGACTGAGCTGTGCGATAAATTTAAGTAAGATCCCATAGAAATAGTAATTTTTTTAGATTCGAAATTTTTTGCTTTTATAAAATAAGGAAAAGATTTAATGGGCGATATAAAAGGTTCCCGTGGTTTTTCAGCCTTCTTCTGAGCTTGTTCCTGTAACTTGATCTTTTCAAATGATTCCAAACGATCATGTGGTTGATGTTTACCGCCTCTGCTATGCGTGCCGGGCTTGCCCCACCAGTTGCACAATTTCATCGACTTTTTCAGTGACTGCGATATGGATCTTTCACCTCGAAATTTCCGGAACGGATTCGAGTAAACCACTCCTGAGTCTTTCATTCCCTTACAGCATTCTCACCGTACACTTTACAAATTGTTCGGCAGGCTTTTGCATGGTTTACCTTCTTTATAGCAAAAAAAGCAGCACATAGTGTATTTCTTCAGGAATTGGTAAAAAAGCATCACATGGTGCATTTCTTCAGATATCTCACTCATTTTCAACAGCAAAGAATTGGAAAACTATCTTCACAAAAAATTGTAAGTTGAAATTTCACCTTTTGAAGCACATGCCCATTTGAGAAGATCAGATGAGTGAGTGTTGCCCAATACATAAACATTAAGACCATCTATAGGCAAAAAACTGCGGAGACTTTTAATGCAGGAAACGCGAGCTTCGATGTAAGCCAAATATTATTTCTCTTCTAGTGTGTTAGATATATCATCTAAAGAAAATCATCTAAACGGTGTCGATGATGATAACAATGGTTTTAATAGGATAACGTGGGATTTAAATAAAAATCACCTCCAGCTATTTTCACTAAAAGTCACTAACGCGAACGTTAAACTTGAAAACTAATTCTGTAGAAAAAGCAAAAAAAATTTCAACTTAACGTGTTTCACATGCATCAAAACTGTATAATGCCGTAAATACCATACTGCATGGAGGTTTTATGTTTCAAAAAAAAAAAAAAATGAAGCAATTTTTTATATTCCATTTTGTTTATCGCTATATACAGTGTCAGTGTACCAGGGGACCTGTATTGCCAAGTGTCGTCAACTACGCTATATACGCTGTGTAGTGAGTGTAGCTTGAGTAGTGCGGTACTTTTGCTAATACTTGGAAAAGCTTGTTGACAGAGCTTTTTCACAAAATAATTTCAACGTTACACTATTACATATGTTACGAATGTCGTGACCACACAGTCAAAAGCAAATTGATATGAGATATATTTCGTTAGATCGTTATAAATCGTTGGCCAATGTTTCGTTTTTTACTTTTGCAATTTTTTGTTTTGTGCAGCAATCGTTAGGATTTGAAAAGTATTCGCGAAATATTTAGAATTGGATTCAACGAGATGTTGTAATTGAATGCCAACATTTACGGGATATAAGTAGCATAAGAAATACTAATCCGTATCTGCAATGGTAATTCCATTGGTAACGATTTAAAAGTAACTTGCTAGACTGCAATTTTGAGATAATTTTTTTCGCGAAGGCAAGTCAAGGTAATAAAATAATGCCTTTCACTAGGAGGCTATCAGGCATGCATTTAAGTATAAAAAAAGTATAAGTATTTTTGAAGAGTATTGAAAAAGGCAGCATCGGAGACAAACGTGCCCTGCGAGCGGTAATCTAGCTGGGAAATATTTAATCATAAAAAAAATGTCACTCTAATTGCAACTCTGTAACTAGAGCAGTATATAGAGGATCTTAAAAGTATTGACTTGGGCAAGTAGTTGAATAAGAAATTTTAGTTTCCGACCCAAGGAGACAAACTAACCTATCCAATCCGTAGGCAAGAGCTTCGACTAACAATTCAATGGTCGTGAGTTCAAATTTCAAGTGCCGCAGACTGTTTTTAATAAAGCCGAAAGCCTTAGATGCTAGTGCTTCAAGACTAAAAGTCTTGGAATTTATTCTCTGTTTACATTTATAATAATAGTAGTACTAACCTATCCAAAATCTCCTGTATACGGCACTTTTGAATGTGATTAGAATGGAAATACTGCAATGAGTTTGTATGAAAAGAATGAAAATTATGCCTGCCATGCAGCATGTTGTTTTGAAAATGCTTTGTACTTCGAAAACAGTACTTTTTGGATCACTTAAAATGTTGCCATATCTACAATCATTTTTCCATATCATTCGTCACACTTTACGCCATATTTGAAGATAGCAAAAAAAAAAAAATTACACTTCTGAACAATTTAGATAAGGTAATGTCACCCACTACCCGCAAACTATCATTGCTTGATTTTAGTTCATTTGCCATAACCTGCATCACTTGTCGTGCAGAGTGTCCACAAAAGGCAGGAAAACTGTGAGATAAATTTACTCTTCATTATAGCGATCCATTCAGAATAATTTTATGGGTCGTTCAAAACTTGTCTGTCAATCTGTCCACCCGTGTTCAACCTACACTGACGTGTTTTAGCGCAAAAGCTCTTGAAACTGATTAACAATGGACCACTTTTTCGACCACCTCCCTTATAAAGCCTTACTCTGAAAATTTGGTTTATGAATAACCTTATTAAGCGAATTGCTCTAAGCCATCATAGTGTTCCACTGTAATGTTTTCAGTTCTTTTTTATATCAAAATTTTTATATCCGGAAGTTATTTGATCATAACATTCGGTTATTTACTTAATTTTTATTGTACATTTATTCTACAACATTAACAGATTAAAGTCCAAAACCATATGAGATGTAATTTTTTCAGTTGTACGATTGCCTTATAAATAAGAAATTTTCTTTAAATTATCTTTTAAGAAATTTCCTTTAGAAGCTAATGTTTAAATCAGTTACATAATTATGTGTTAAGAGACTGTAGTCCTCTTACCTAAAGCTCTGATAAAATGCTTCCTATATAAGTTTTTCTTTTTCATTTTATTGGCTCTAGTATAGATAGATGCACTTATTGGTAAGGGTTTATTAAACGTGAAACAAATACATTGGCTGCAGTTCTGTTGGGAAAGTTCATTCATTCAATTTTTCATCCATTCATTAATTATGAAATCAATTTTCTTCATTTTTGTTTTTTTTTTTTTTTTTTTTATAGCAAATATTTTTTTTGCAGTCGAGCAGAGCAGCCTTATCTCACTAATAGTTATTATTGTTATTTCCATTGTTGTCCTTATCTTACTATTATCATAAAAAAGCAAAAAAAAGAAGAGAAATATTTACACAATGTGATGTTTGGAAGTGATGCCGATGATGACGACGCTAGGTTGTATGTGAATTGTTTTGTCTGCAGCCCGCATTTTAGTCAATGGAGCTTCAAGGGCTTTCTCACTCAGCGCTTTCTTAAACGAGGTATACTATATATATATATATATATATAGGAGTCTGCGGATTTTCCCGTTTGCTTTAAATGATGATACATTTAAGTGTCTAACCAGCGACAGTTTGTCTTCGAAAAATTGACCCATTTTCTTTTCTTTTTCTTTTTTTGTTTTTTTTTTTCTGTTTCTTTCTTTCATTCTGACGAGGTTGAATCGCACATTAAGTCATTCATTGAGAGCATCCGTTTAGTCATAGCAATAGAATAGAACTAACTGCACTGAGTGTACAATATCGATTTTTTTTTTTTACATTTTTCGCTTTTCTGAATGAAAATTATTTTTTTTTTTTTGAGTGGTTTACAAGGTTGACAATAGCAATTAGTTATAGGTCATAACTCTCTCTAAGGAATATAATAAAATTCTATTTTTGGTATTAAAATGATAGCGAAATAGAAAAGAAACAATTATTATTAATGGCCTAAAAGTAGACCACAGGTTAACTTCCACAATACGATATTAATAAATTCAAAAGGTATTTATCCTATCAAATGAAATTCTCATTATTTATTGAAGCAAAACTTTTCTACACGTAAATGTTCTTCATAATATGTATTATTATTATTATTTTTATTTTTTTTCTTTAATTTTTTTCTTCATATCTTATAGACAGAACACATAACAGCTCTATTAACATTCATCACAATTCTAAAAAAAAAAACTTTTCGATTTTTTGCCTTCAAATCGATCCAACGGAACGACTGAAAGTTCGCTATCCCAGAATGAGTTTGTGAAATATATCTTTATGGTTGTTCTCGTTTTTTATTGTTTAAAATGATGACATAAATGACATGAAGAGGTAATAGATTTAGTATTGAAGAGCACTACATGTCAGCAAAGAAAGAAAATTACGATTGAAAATAAAAGCACGAAGAAAGTGAGAGAGTAAGAGGCAGAGAGAGTGAGAGCGAGAGAGAGAGAGAGAGAGAGAGAGAGAGAGAGAGAGAGAGAGAGAGAGAGTGAGAGTGAGAGCGAGAGAGAGAGAGAGAGAGAGAGAGAAATAGAAAGAGAGAAAGAGAAAGACAAATGTTTCATGTTTATGCATTTTTCGGTGCTGCTTTTAATTATGAAAAGGCCCTGCCCGATCTGAAGACATAGCTGTGTTGGACATAGTCATAGGAATCGAATTTATCGATGGATAGCTAAAAGCATTTTTCGTCCTATTGCGACTTTTGAAACCTTTACCTATCCGGCTTAGATTTAGTATCCCAAAGCATTATTATCTGGCGATTTCTGTTCGAAAATTTTTGAACATTGCATAATTTTTCGTATGACAAGCCATTGCCTGAAGATCGGTCGTTAAGATCGAGCAATCAAATGTTTTCCATAAAGTATACCAAATTTCGTCGAAACATGCCAAACATGCTAAACACCTCCGAACAGATATATGCCGGTCTTTCTCTCTGTCAACTGATGGACAGACCGATGGATAAACTTAAATTGTTTTGGAAAGTGATTTGCTTTATCCTTTGCATATCGCTTACACACAAGACCGCAGTGAACTAAAGAAGAACAAATATAATTTTAATTGATCACTTACTTCAACATATATCGAGGATTGCCTTTTGAGAAAGAAGATTTTTTCTTTTGGGAGTCAAAACCTGCGTCTTTTTTATATTGATATACATTAAGAAATCGATCGCTATATTTTTATGGCAAAACGTTTTTCAATTTATGGTTTGTTAATAGAGCGATTATAACTTTTTCCACAGAATTTCTTTGTCATTGTTGCTATCAATAACAAATAAAACTGTAACAATCAATGTAAAGGAAGGGAATGGAAGTTTGACGGTTTAAATATTAGCTCTGCCAAGCTAGGCAGCGGAAGATATCACAAAAGCACTAAAATGCAAACCGATTTTTCTCATAAGTATATGTGTAATTAAAATTTTCATATAATTTATAAAGTAATCAAATTAATATGATGGAGTACAATGATGAGTGATTGGATTTTCCCAAGTGTAATAGAATTTCTATTAATTTATTATATAATTAAATTTATAAAACACGCGTGTATGCTTTCATTTAACGATAATTCTAATATCAATAAATGTTTTCTCATCGAAATGCAAAATTGCTTAAACACTTCTCTTGCAATTAACGTCTTTAACTGCGCATCGATGTATCCACACATATCATTATATTGTGGGTAAACAAACCATTAAAATTCAATCATATGTCGGAAATGTAGCAAGAAGAGTTTTAATCCTTGCATGAGATGATTACATATACATATATATATACATACACATATATGTATATATGCAAGTACATTTATATATGTATGTATATGTATATGGATATATATATGTATATATATATATATATGTGTGTATATATATATGGAAACCTTGTATGTGCTAAGGATTTTCGTAATGAAACAGTGTTGATAAATAGATGCCGGTGTGAAATAAATAACACATTAGCTTATTCACCGTGATGTGTTGCACGTGTTGTATGCAGCTACAGCTACAATGTTGGTTTTATTGATACTGAAAGATAACCTGAATCTATGTGTGTTTACACAACACTGCAAACAATATTAACTAAATTAAATTGACCTTTAGATAAACTTTTGTCAATATCTCTCTCTATATATTTAGTTTTTTTTTTGTTTTTTTTTTTACCACAATTCAAGAAGGAAAATCTGATATATGTAGAAATATAGAAAACGAAAATGTAACAAAATTCTATTGGAAGCTGTGTGTGACTTGCGTGGGCGATGCTGAGTGTTTGCTATTGCTTTTATGTCACCTCTATCTGTATGTATGTATGTGTGTGTGTGTGTGTGTGCATTCATTTTATTCAATAATTTGTTTATTGCATATAAAAGGAAGTCTTGTGAAGTGGAAAGATAGTCCAAGTAGATATCATTCGTTATCAAGGGATCCGTAGATGAATTGCATTTGATTTATAATTTAATTGAACTCAGTTTATATTCATATAACTCATATAAATGTGTTTAGCAAAAATAGCTCGATTACACTTGTAAAATTTTTAATGAAGCTTGACATTTTAACATTTCTCAAATTCGAAGGATTCTTTTAGTTTTATTCATTCTCCGTAAAGTGATTTTATTTTGTATTGCGGCCGACGAGAAAACCCTACGGCTAGCGATTTTATTTATTTTCCTTATTATTTTATGGCGTTAGCTTGGACATAATGAATAGTCAGCCAGTAAAGAAATAAAAATAAATAGCAAAGAAAATATAAAAAAATAATTCATTTAAATATAAATCATATATGATGAAAAAATTATAATAAATAATAAAACTGAAAATTGCTTTCATTCTGGTTTCCCTCACAAATATTGTTAAACGGATAATATCATATCTTCTTGACAGATCATTTAGAGCACTCTATAACGCAATTCAATTTGTTAAAAATGCTTTTCACTATAGCCACTTGCCACCGATCTATCATCAACCTATCGTCCACGATTAACTCGTTTCACATCTTAATTTACGCGGATAATCTTAAATTGTTCATCTCTCTTAAACTGATTTCGATTCCATTAATTTACAATCGGACTTACATAACGCAGCTAAACGATAAACTTTTTATATCCATCACCGAACGATGAGGGGTATATTCATTTTGTCGAAACGTTTGCAACGCCCCAAAGGAAGCATCAGAGATTCCATAATGTATATATATATATATTTTTGATCAGCATCAAATTCCGAATCAATTTAAGCATGTCCCTCTCTCTGTCTGTCTGTCTATCCGTCTAATGTCTATTGTAAACATTCTCCTGGCCGCAAAAATGAAGCTATCGACTTCAAGTTTGACAAAATTATTGGAAGTTTTTGCGCACAGGTTGGTGTTGAAAATGGGCTAAGTCGGTGACAGGATATGCCCTTAGCACCATGTAAACGGAGAACACCTTTTTTTTTGAAAAGAATAGAAACTTTTTTTTTGTTTCCTTACTCATAAACTCAGGCCTATTCTGTGGGCAATGCTGTAGTAAATGCACAACAATGGAAACAAATTGATCATGTCTACCCGATATTCTAGGGTATCGAAATTTAATTGTTTTTCAAAGGCTTCATACACCCTCACAAAGTATACAAATTCTTGGGCGAGTTTTAAATTTGGAGTGCACGTATGTATGTCCCTCTGTTCCTCTCTCCATCTGTCCGTCTGCCCAACTGTGTAGTAATTGGGGCAAACATTCTTCCCTTAGCGAAAATGCATATATCGCCTATAGATTTGCAAAAGAATTTGGAAGCGACTTAAACTTTTCGAAGCGCCACGCCTACAGCTCCCGCACTCCTATATGGCAAAGACTTTTTTGTGAAAATACGAAAATCCGTCACCTCCACCACATATCATAGACGATCAAAATTTAGTTTTTTTACGTTTTTTGCTTTTTTTTTTTTGATTACCGGCGATGGGTATAAAAGATTCGGTCATAACCGAATATTATTTTCTTACTTGTTAATATTAAACTTAAATAAATGCAAAAAATTATCTCAAGAGGAAACTTGCTCACAACAGATTATTTCATGAAGTCACATAGAATGGAGAATCTAGTCCTACCTAGATCTTTTCCTGGCTTTATTAAGCGTTAATCGCGTGACTTTGTAGATCCCTAAGTGTCACAAAGAGTATCTATAACTTTGGTTCGACCAAGATTAGATTTTGCTTCCGTAGCATGGTCTGCGGCTTGTCGAGTCAATTGCATCAGTTCAATCTTACTGCTTGTGTTAAGCAATTTACGTTGGGACCATTTAGATTGCGTTGCCATCATATGAAAACCGATTACTAGTATTAGTTTTGTCTTCCAGTGACCAATGTAGATTCATTTAGGGTTTCAGCTGATAAATGGCTCTGTCGTTTCGCCCAACTTGTCATGTTCATCCACCAAGTGGCAATCGTTTTAAAAGACCTAGTAAATGTAGTTCCAACTATTAATCGCTTAAATCACTTAGAGTTCTATGCAAAAATTTGAATAGCATTTATCAATTATTATCTCTGTCGGATTTAATACACGTCATAAAAATAAAACTTTTTACAACGCTCCAGTATTGCCGATATCATGTCTTAGCAATATAATTGACAAATTAATTAAAAATCGTGTAGCATATGGTGATAAACGATAGGTTGCTGTACGCTATTGCGGCGACTTAACAATCAGCGAGATGACGTTCATTGTAGGCCGAGCTTTCCAGGCTTGCACGTGAACATGCCTTCCTCTCCCTTCTCTTTATTGTTCTCTTCGATGTAAGCATATAAGTATATATATATATATATATATATAACGTAGGCATCAAGATATCAACTCCCGCTTATAGCAAAAATCATTTTCTAATGCATATTGAGTTCTGTTTAAATAAAGCTAGGTTAGCGCTAGGTTTTATCAGATGGAGTTTCAAAGAGTTTAACGATCCTTAAGTTGCAAAAAGACTGCGCCTGAGCTAAATTAGACCAACGCTCCTGCTGTATCTCTGGTCTCCTACATATAGGTGCTTTATAGATTCAATAGAATCCGTTAAAAGGCAAGTCTTGGTCTTAAGCCTTAGGAGTTTGCCTCTTCATCCTTATGAAAATATAATACTTGGGTGGCGCACATTTGTTCTTAGTGTTTACTAGTCATTGACATTGCTTGGTGGGATAAAATTCAATCTTCCGGAATTTTATTTTAATAAACCTTCTGCCAATGAAGATGTAATTACGATCTTTTCAAATGTTTTGGAATCCCTTGTGAAAATCGAACTTGTATTTGTATAACGTAATTCCAATATCGGCTTCTTTATCCATCTATCAAATTAACGCTTGTTAATACCCGCGATATACCCATGCCATGTTTAAGTTGAAAATTGATCGAATTTGTTTACTATTAATGGTTGCCAAATTTTTGCATGTTCGTCTTGGGGTTGCACTCACAACTCGCACCTGTAGCGGCTGCGGATGTATGTATCTCTATGCTTCGCTTTTTTTCTTTTTTTTCTTTCTCTTCTATTTAAACATGAATTTTTATTCATTTTATTTGTTCGCCATCTTTTTGTTTTTTCTTTACGTACTTTGTAATAGTGTTAGTAATAATTAGCATAAGATTTACTTCTAAGAGTCAATTCAATTCGACCGTTAATCTATTTTAGCTAAATTAGATAGAGATAATAAATATAGAAATAAAATAAATAATAGCACTTATGAACTTTAGCCAGAATGTAAGTTGCGGCTGAATTAAAATAAATAATGATATAAAAAATAATAACTAAAATAAAAAAATAAAATAACTTATGAGCTTAATTTCGGGCTCGCATTGTCCTGCGCTCGCGTGGAGTGCTACGTTAAATTAGTGTCAGATAAGAAGCCCCGTTGGCGCCAACCCAACAACTGGTACCTACACAGTGAATTTTCATAATTTCAAATAAATTCATCTATAGTTTCCTTGTTTTTGTTTTTCTTTTTAACTTAATTACCAAAATTCATTTTGTTGTTAAAGATGCTATTGTGCTCCATGTACTTGCATCGTAAAGGATTAAGTTAAGGTTACAGTTTATTGCTATATAAAGTCTTTCTTTCCATCTCTCTCTCTCTCTCTCTTATAACAGAGAGAGCCCAGTTTTCATTACAAGAATGAGAACTTTTTGCATTATCAAGGATTGCTTTAGTGTGAACGGTCCTCTTGAACCGAACTTTTCATGTCAATTTTGTTCTCAGCGATTATTGTCAATGAGTTTTGAATATTTTTAATTTTTTGCTTTTGACTTCAGAATGAAATTGAAAGACTTCATCAAAATAAAGTCTTATATTGGCAAAAGTCGTAAGAGTGATGCAGTTCAATGGGCGTTCAATAGACTTCTTCCTTGGCCCAAAACACTCTGTAACATGTCGAAAATTGCAATCGGTCTGTTGAACATAAAAATTTATAGATACATGAAAGAAAAGGCGAACAGGTGGGCAAACCGACAGACCGAATCAATCTTACATGCTCCTAGGTGTCATATATACCACAAGCTGTACAGATTATGAAAGCTACATTCTCACTCAAATAAAGGTAAGAGTCGGCGTTTTTCTTTCTTAAGTTTCATGGGAATGCTTTAACAAAAACAAACGAAGCAAATGCCTTCTTTCGAAATTCTCCATCATTGTTTCCCTTTTCAATCTATTTTCATCAGCATTTATGGATTTATGGATCGGGTTGGAAAGCTATGTCGGCAAACAATGTTTTAAATCTTTCACTTCAATCTTAATTTTTAATGAATTCGAAGAGTTCAACCATAGACAGGGCGCCTCCGTTCCCTGCAAACTCATGCTGCAGCTTCATAAGCCTTTAACATGTTGTTCTTACATACCTATAAAGTACGTATATAAGTGTTTAGAACTTAATTAACTTGGGCATAGGTCACGAGTGGATTCCAAAAGGGCCAATTATCCAATAGGAGAAGCGCTACTCTTGTACGTATATAAATGTTTTGAACTTAATCAACTTGGGCTTGGATCGCGAGAGGATTCCAAAAGAGCGAGTTAGACAATAGGGAAAGCGTTAATCTTGATCTTGAGTTAAGGTGGACAAATATTACTTTATATTCATAGAAAGAATGCAAGAAAAAACATGTGATCCGCTCTGACTGTTATATATTTTGCAAATTATTTAAATTTTAATACAATTTCTTGAATTTCTCGTTTTTTGTTTTTTTTTTGCTTTAAATATTCTGAAATGTTTGATGATGAGCGAAAGCATGAAAAGAAATGCTATGATGGTATGATGTAAACACAATTTTCTTGTTTTTATTCTTTCTTCATCTTAATGCAATATTCATTCATCTTCTCTGTGTTGATTAGTTTTGTAAAAGAAATTTTTCATTTCATTAAATGCAATCTTTTTCATTCATAATTTCTAATTTATTACTTTTCTCTCTCTCGTTCACGCTCTCGCTCTCTCTGCCTGCCTTCATTCCCCCCTTAAAACATCAACGAATTTTTTAATACCTTAAGGAGAACTGTTCTTAGTCGCACTGATTCACTTAAGAAAAGGCCCATTAATTCATATTAATATCCGTATATACTCTATGTATATATATATATTTATATATATGTACATGCATACACACACGAACAACATATATGCTGTTCATATGTTCATATACGTGCATATACTTATATATATCTATATATATATATATATATATATATATATATAT